>NW_016914504.1:0-2045 GCF_001483705.2 Eufriesea mexicana
TCTGGATGAGTTACGTTACGTTTGGTTACGTTACGTTTGGTCAGGTTAGAATTGGATAGCTCTAACTTTTGTGTGATACGCAACTATAAGGTTGACTTCTGCGCTTTGCGGTGCTCTAATACAATCTGCCTGGCCCTTGGGATGACTGCCATAGTGGTCGCGGCTCATTCGGTGGGGTTAGGTTACGTTTGGCTTGGTCAGGGTATGTTGAGTTTGGTTTATATGGCGCAGACGTTTATGGTATACGCTGCTATTCCGTGGACTTCTACGCTCTACAGTGCTCTTGTATGCCCTCCTTCGCTTTGTGGAGACCAGCAGTAGTGCTCTGTGCACGATAGGCAGTGTTAATTTGCGTTCGGTTATGTTATGTTTGGTTAGGTTAGGAGAGGATTGCTTGGAATTTTGTGCCATACATTGCCACCCGGTGGATTTCTGCGCACTACTGTGTTCTAGCATGTTCTGCTTGTCTCTGGGGAGGCCAGTAATTGTGGTCTCTGCGCGTAATGTTAAGTTATGTAATATGTTGCGTTCGGTTATGTTAGTTTGGGTAGGGTTAGGTTATGGTAACTCTGACTTATGTGCACTACACTGACACTCTATTGACATATGTGCTCTACTGTGCTCTATAATATACCGCTTGTCTCTGGAGAAGGCAGCAATTTTGCACGCGGCACGTCAGGTTTACTTACTCTACGTCTGATTAGGTCAGGTTAAGTGTGGTTAGGTTAGGATGTCTTTGACTTTTGTGCCATAAATTGCTGGCTGGAGGACTTCTGCAATCTACTGTGCACTACTACGCTCTGCACGACTCTGGGGAGGCGGCAATAGTGGTCGCGGCCCTGTGGGCTTTGCTAGGCTACGTTTGGTACTGTTACGACTTAATAGGTTATGATTTGATGTCCGCGACTTTTGTGCAATACGCCGCTACTCGGTGGATTTCTGCGCTCTACATTGCTCCACTATACTCTGCCCGAATCGCGGGGGGCCAGTAATAGTTGTATCGACACGTTAGGTTGTGTTTCGCTGCGTTTGTTTAGGCAATATTTCTTTGGGATCGGTATGGATTTCTTAGACTGCCGTGATATAAAATGTTGTCCGGTGGACTTCTGCGTTCTCCAGTGCTATGGCGTGTCCTGCTTGACACTGGGAAGGCCAGCAATATTGATATCGACTGGTAAATTTGGGTTATGTTACGCTTCGCTTGGCTAGGGTAGGATAGGATTAGGTTTGGATATCCTTGACGCTTGCGCTGTACATTGCAAAGCGGTGGATTACTGCGCTCTACTGTGCTCAAGTATATTCGGCTTTGCTCTGGGGAGGCTAGCAATGGTCGTACGGCACGTTAGCTTGCGTGAAGCTACGTTCGGTTTAGTTACGTATGGCAATATTTGAGCAGGTTGCTTCCGACTATTGTTCAATGCACTGCGATTCTATGGACATCTGCCCTCTACCTTCCTCTAGTATGTTCTACTTGGCGCTGAGGAGGCAGTAAAAGTGGTCTCGGCATATCTGTATGGGTTACGTTACGCTTGGATACGTTACGTTTGTTCAGGTTAGGATAAGTTAGCGCTGACTTTTGCACTATACGCTCTATAAGGTCGACTTCCGCGCTCTGCTGTGATCCAATTTGATCTGCTTCTCTCTGCGAGGCCTGCGATAGTGGCCGCGTCTCGTTCGCTAGAGTCACACTGCGTTTGGTTTGGTCAGGGTATGTTAAGTTTGGTAAAGATGGAACTGACGCTTGTGCTATACAATGCTATCTGGAGGATTAATAGAGTGCCCTTGTACGTCCTCCTCTGTTATGGGGGGGGGGAGGCAACAGATGTGCTCTTGGCACGATTGGCTGCGTGATGTTGCTTTTGAATACGTTACGTTTGGCTAGGTTGGGAGAGGATATCTTGGAATTTTGTGCTATAATGGTTGGGAGAGGATATCTTGGAATTTTGTGCTATACGCCGTTGCGCGGTTGATTTCTGCGCTCTTCTTTGCTCTATTATGCTCTGCTTGGCTATGGATATCAGGGCAATGGTGGTCTCGGCACGATA
>NW_016914505.1:0-544 GCF_001483705.2 Eufriesea mexicana
ATGCATTTATGGAAGTATGTATGAATGGATGGATGTATGGATGGATGGTTGGATGTTTGGATGTTTGTATTTATGGTTAGATTTATGTATAGATGGATGGAAATATGGATGGATGGCTGTTTGGGGTGATACATAAATGGGTGCGCGGATGTATGGACGGATGTATGTTTGGATGGACGGATGTGTGGGTGGATTGAGGTATGGATTGACCGATGCACGGTTGTGTGGATATATGGATGTATATATGTAAGAATGTATGGATGGATGGAGGTATCGATGTTTGGCAGTACGGATGCTAATATTTATGGACGTATGGATGTGAGGTTGTACAGATGTGTGGATGGATGGATGTATAGATGGATGCATGTACGGATGTGTGGATGTATGTATGTACCTATGTATGGATATAAGGATGGTTGGATGTATGATATGTACCTATGTATGGATATAAGGATGGTTGGATGTATGTATTGATGTATGTATGGATGTATGGATGGATGGATGGATGTATTGTTTTATGGATTTACGGATCGATGGATGTTTG
>NW_016914506.1:0-727 GCF_001483705.2 Eufriesea mexicana
TCTCGCTGCAAAATTCAATTTTAATGACATTTTAGGCTAATATCGCAGTGAGCAATCCCACTTCCCAAAATAAGGTGGAAAGATTCTATTGACATGTTGTAGCAACTGCAATTCCGTAGAATCTGCTTAAAAAATTCGATTTTATTGTCATTTTCGACTAATATCGTGGTGAGCAAACCCACATGCATAAACAAGAATGAAATATACTATGGGCGCGCCATAGCCGTTGCAATCCTATAGAATCTGGCTGGAAAATACTATTTTATTGCCATTTTCAACTAATATCGTGGAGAACTTACTTTCTTGCATAAATAAGGACGATAGATACTATTGGCGTGATATAGATATTGAAATGCTATAGAATCTGGCTGGATAATTAAATATTATTGACGCTTTCGACTAAAATCGCGGTGGGCTAACTTGCGTGCATAAATAAGGAGGAAAGATACTAGTGGCGTGCTATAGCCATTACAATGCTATAGAATCTTGCTGGAAAAAACATTTTTATTGACATTTTCGACTAGTATCGTGGTGAAATAACTGTATTGCATTTATAAGGATGAAATATATGGAACGATTCAATTGACATGCTGTAGCCACAGCAATTCCATAGAATCTGACAAGAAAATTCGATTTTATTGACATTTTCGACTAATACTGCAGAGTGCAATCCCACTTTCCAAAATAAGGAGGAAGGATTCTATTGACATGCTGTAGCCACTGCAAT
>NW_016914507.1:0-1538 GCF_001483705.2 Eufriesea mexicana
CAGCAGTAGCGGTCGCGGCATGTTATGTTGAGTTATTTACGTTTGATAAGGTTTGGATATGCCTGGTTTGGGCATTATATCTTCATCATCTGTGCTGTTCACTGCAATGCGGTCGATTGCTACACTCCGCTGTGCTGTAGCACTTCCTGCTTGACTCTGCGGAGGCCAGCAGTAGTGTTCTCGGCACGTAAGTTTGAGATAGGCTAGGTTTGACTATGTTACGTTTCGTTAAGTTAGAACACGGTTTATCTGACCTTTGTGCTGTACACTGCTGTTCGGTGGATTCCTACGCTCTACATTGCTCTACCGTACTATGCTCAACTCTGTGGTGGTCACTAATATTGGTTTCGTCACGTTAGGTTGCGTTAGGCTACGTTTGGCTGTGCTTTGCCTGCCATTGTTAGAATATGATAGTTCACACCTTCGTCGTATACGCTGTTATTCTCTGAGCTTCTGCGCTCTGCTGGGCACATTCTGATTGGCCCCGGCGCGTCCAGCAAAAGTTGTCGCGACTCGTTACGTTGAGGTAGGCTTCGCTTTGTTATGTTGCATTTGCTTGGGTTAGGTTTGGTTCGCTCTGACTTTTCTGCTATATAGTACGATTCTATGGATTTTTGCTCTCTACGCTCCTGTGATATGTTCTGCTTGCCCCTGTGGAGTCCAGGAATAGTGGTCGCGTCACGTCAGGTGGAGAAATGTTGCGCTTGGTTGTGTAACGATTAGTTACGTTAGAAGAGGGTAGCTTTGACTTTCTCACTATACACTGCTATTCGGTGTATCTCTGAGATCCACAGTGATCTGATACGTGAACCTTGGCTCTTGGAAAGACAGCAACATTTGTCTCGGCACGTTAGTTTCAGTTAGGTTTCGTTTGGTTATGTTACGTTTGGTTAGGTTAGCACAGGATAGATCTGACTTTTATGCTATACACTGCTACTCGGTGGATTGCTTCACTCTACCTGCTCTACATTACTCTACTCGGCCCCGGGATGGCCAGCAATAGCGGTCGCTGCTCGTTACGTTGAGTTAGGTTACGTCTGTTCATGTCATGTCTTGTAAGGTTAGTCTAGGATAGCTTTGACATTTTTGGTATAAACCTCTGTTCGTTGGATTGATGCCCTCTACGGTGCTCCAATATGCTCTTCTTGGCTCTGCGGAGGCCATAAATTATGGCCTCGGCACGTTAAGTTGAGTTAGGTTGCGTTCGTTTAGGATGGTTTGGATTAAGAAACGATATCTGTGAGTCATTCGCTGTACAATAACAAGCCGCGAACTTCTGCGCTCTACTGTGCTTCTGTATGTTCTGCTTGGCTGAACTGCGCTCTACTGTGCTTCTGTATGTTCTGCTTGGCTGAATGGAGGCTAGAAGTATTTGTATCGGCACGTTATGTTGAGTTATGTTACGTTTTGTTAATTTACGTTAGTTCGGGCGAGGTTTGGTTATCTTCGATTTTTCTGTTATACACTGCGATTGAATGGATATCGGGTCGACCGTCGCCTCTAATCTGTTCCGCTGGGCTCTGTTGGTGCCAGCAATT
>NW_016914508.1:0-225 GCF_001483705.2 Eufriesea mexicana
TTATTAACATTTTCGACGAATATCGTGGCGAGCTAACTTTCATGCATAAATAATGAGGAAAGAGCATATTGGCGTGCTATAGCCATTGCAATGCTCTAGCATCTGGCTCGATAATTCAACTTCATTGACATCTTCGACTAATATCGTTGTGAGCTAACTTCTTTGTATAAGTAAGGAGGAAAGATGCTATTGCCGTGCTATAGCCATTACAGTGCTTTTGAATCT
>NW_016914509.1:0-369 GCF_001483705.2 Eufriesea mexicana
AGAGAAAACTACAGCACAGCAGAGCACAGAAAGGCACTGCATGGCGGTGTACTGCACAAGAGCAGAACATACCCTTGCCTAACTGGACCTACCCAAACCTACCCAAACGTAGTGTAACAAAGCATAACGTGCAGCCACCACTGCTCTTGGCCTCCACGTAGCCGAGCAGAGTGTGGTAGAGCACAGCAGATAGCAGAAATACACCGAATAGCAGTGTATAGCACAAGAGTCATAGAAATCCTAACCAAGTCTTCCTACCCTAACGAATCGAAACGTGACCTATCAAAAACTTACGGGCAAGGAGTTCTATTACTGGCTGCCCCAGAGACAAGCAGAACATATCAAAGCTCGGTACAGGGCAGAGATCAA
>NW_016914510.1:0-458 GCF_001483705.2 Eufriesea mexicana
TCTATAGCATTGCCATGGCTATTGCACGCCAATAGAATATTTCATCCCTATTTATGAAAGTGGACTTGCTCACAACGATATTAGTCGAAAATGTCAATAAAATCGAATTTTCCAGGCAGATTATATGGAATTGCCGTAGCTATAGCGCGCCAATTGCATCTTTCCTCAGTATTTATGCAAGAAAGCCAGCTCACCACGATATTAGACGAAAATGTCAATAAAATTGAGTTTTCCAGCCAGATTCTATAGGATTGCAATGACTATAGTACGCAGGTAGAATCTTGCCTCCTTGCATATGCAAGAAAGTTAGGTCACCACGATAGTAGTCGAAAACGTCAACAAAATAGAATTTTCCGGACAGACTCTACAGCATTGCAATGTCTATAGCACGCCACTAGTATCTTTCCTCAGTATTTATGCAAGAAAGCCAGCTCACCACGATATTAGACGAAAATGTC
>NW_016914511.1:0-9802 GCF_001483705.2 Eufriesea mexicana
CTCCACTGTGCTCTAATGCATTCTGCTTGGCTCGGGGAAGCCAGCAATAGAGGTCCCGTCTCGTTAGGTATATATATTCTACGTTTGGTTATGTTAGGTTAGGGCGGGTTATGCTAGGATATCTTTGACTTTTGTGCTGTACGTTGCTATTTGGTGGCTTCCTGAGCTCTACTGTGCTCTACTATATGTGCTCTGCTCGAATCTGATGAGGCCAGCAACGGCGGTCGTGGCACGACAGACGTTGCTGGCTACGTTTGGTAATGTTACTGTTGGTTAGGTTAGGAGAGGTTTGCTTCGACTTTTGTGCTATACGCTGCTATTCGGTGGGTTCCTGCTCTTTAGATTGCTCTACTATGCTCTGCTCGACGCTCGGGATGCGAACAATGGTGGCCGTGGCACGTTAGCTTCAGTTAGGTTACGCTTGGTTAGGATAGGTTAGGTTATGTTTGGATTGGGTACCCATGAATTTCGCGCTATACAGTTATTCGTAGGTCTCCGCCCCTCCTCTGTTATCTACTCTAATTTGCTAAACCTTGGTGACGCCTGCAACGATGGTCGGGACACATTATGTTGAGTTTGGCTACAGTAGATTATGTTATGTCAGTTTGGGTTTGGTATGGATATCTTCGACTTTTCTCTTGGGCAATGCGGTACTGTGGATTTCTGCTCCCTGCTATACCCTAATAAGCTCTGCTTGGCTCCGGGGAGGACAGGAATAGTGGTAGCGGCTCGTTTGATTGAGTTTGGTTACGTTCGGCAGCGTAACGATTGGTTCGCTTAGGGTAGGGTACCTCGGACTTCTGCGCTACATACTGCTTTCGGTGGATTTCTCCACTCTATTATGATTTAATACGCACTGCTTTGCCCCGCGCAGTCCAAAAACAGTGGGCGCTGCACGTTAGGTTGCGTTTGGCTACGTTCGTTTAGGTTATGTTGGGATAAGTTTGATTAGGGCAGTTCGGACTTTCGTGCCGTACACTGCTATTTGGCGGATCTCTGTCATCTACTGTGACTTACTATTACCTGCTTGTCTCAGTGGAGGACAGCAATCGTGGTGTCGGCACGTTGGGTTCAGCTATGCTACGTTAGATTTTGTTACGTTTTGCGAGGTTAGGACATAATAGTCCAGACATTTGAGAAATTCACAACTGTCCACCGATTTCTGCGCTCTACTTCGTTCTAATATTTTCTGCTTGTATCTGTGAAGATCAGCAATAGCAGCCTTGGCACGATAGGATGTGCTAGGTTACGTTTTGTTAGGTTAGGTTTGTTTAAGTTCGGTCAGTTTATCTCAGACTTTAGTGCTCTACACTGCCAGTCGGAGGATATCTGCGTTCTATTCTTATCTTCGATATTCCGCTTAGCCCTGGGAATGCCAGAAGTATTGGTCTTGGTGCGTTAGGTTGAGCTAGGGTACGTTCGGTCAGTATAGGTTAGGTTAACTTCCGTAAGGGTAGCTTTGACTTTTGAGCTATACACTGCTATTCGGTGGATTTCTGCCATCTACTGTGCTCTAATATTTTCTGCTTCCGGGGTGGCTAGGATTAGTGGTCTCGTCACGCTACGTTATGTTACTCTACGTTTGGATTGGTTTGGATAGGTCTGCTTAGGTTTCGATGTGTTTGACTTATGCGCTATGCACTGCAATGCCGTGGTTCTATGCGCTCTACTGTGCTCTAAGATTTTCTGCTTGGCACCATGGTAGCAAGGAGTTGCGGTCTCGGAACGTTAGGTTGAGTTACGGTACGTCTGTTTGTGCTACGTTTGGTGTGGTTCGGACAGGTTAGTTTATACGGTTGTGTCATACGCTGCTATTCGGTATATTTCCACCCTCCACTGTGTTCTAATATGTTCTGCTTGGCTCTGTGGTGGCCAGAAGCAGCGGTCTCGGCACGTCAGTCTGAGTAAGGTTTCGTCTCGTTAAGTTAGGTTGGGATGATCTGGTTAGGACTTCCCTTTTGGGGCTATACACTGCTGAACGCTGGTTTTATGCGCTCCACATTGCTCTACCACATTCTGCTCCACTCTGGGCAGGAGGGGAAATGTGGTCGTCGTAAGTTAGGTTGAGTTAGGTTTTGTTTGGTTATGTTTGGTTTGGTTACGTTTGGCTAATGTGGCTTTGACTTTCGTGCTATAGACTGCTATTCGGTGGATTCCTGTGATCTGCAGTGCACTGCTATATTCTGCTTCGCGCCGAGAATGCCAGCGGCAGCGGTTGCGGCACGTTGTGTTGAGCTGTGTCACGTATGGTTAGGATAGGTTAGGCCAGGTTAGGTTAGTATGTCTCCGACTTTTGTGCTATACGCTGCCATTCGTTGGATTTCTGGACTCTTCATTGATGTATTATACTCTGCACGACTCTGGGGGTTCGATTAATAACAGCCGCGGCACCTTGGAATGAGTGAGGGTACGTTTGGTTAGCTTAGGTTATGTTAAGTTAAGTAAGGTTAGCTTTGGCTTTCGTGCTGTAAACTGTTGTACGGTGGATTGCTGCGCTAGGCTGTGCTCTACTATATTTTGCTTCGCCCTGGGGAGACAACCAATAGTGGTCGCGAGCGTCATGTTTCGGTAGGCTACGTTTGGTTAGGACATGTTAGTCGGGTTAGGCTTGGATAGATATGACTTTTGTGCCATACACTGCTGGTCTATTTATTTCTGCGTTCTGCTCTCCTCTAGTATGTTCTGCGCGACTCTGGGGGCCAGCTACAGTGGTCGCGGTACGTTAGCTTTATCTATGTTACGGTTTGTTATGTTAAGATTGTATATATTTGGTTAGGATTGCTCTGACTTTTGCGGCTTGCACTGCTATTGTGTGTAGTTCCATGCTCTTGTGTGTTCTATTATGTTCTGTTTGGCCCTGGGGAGGCCAACAGAGGTGGCCTCGGCATGTCATGTTGAGTTGGGGTACGAACGGTTAGGTTAGGTTCGGTCAGGTTTGGTTTAGTTATCTTCGACTCTTTGTTATGCACTGTAATGCGATTGGTCACTGCGCACGACTGTGTTCTAGCGCAATCTGCTTGCCTCTGCGGAGGCCAGTAACCGCGGTCTCGTCATGTTAGGTTGAGCTAGGTTACGTTCGAATGTGTTCCGTTGGGCTAGGTTATGAGATGATAGCTTTGACTCTTGTGCTGTACACTGCCATTCGGTGAATGTCTGCGCACTATATTGCTCTTCTATACTCTACCCGTCCAGGGGGGGAGGGGCAGCAATTGCGGTCGTGGCTCGATAGGATGAGTTATGTTACGCTTAGTTATGCAAAGTTAGGTTAGGTCTGCCTGGGATGCCATTCGCTTTTGTGATATACACAGCTATTCGGTGGATTTCTCTCCTCTCCTCTACTCTGATATGTTCTGCTCGAATGTGGGGAGGCCAGAAACAGTGATCTCGTCAGATTATATTGAGTTGGGCTACGATTGGTTGGGTTAGGTTGGGTCGGGTATGGTTTGCATATATTTGACTTTTTCGATATAGACCGCAATGCTGCTGATCTCTGGCATCTACTGTGCTCTAGTATATACTGCTTGCCTCTGTGGAGGCAAGGAATTGTTGTGTGATGTTAGCTTAAGCTAGGATAAGCTTGTTTATGTTACGTTTGGCTAGATTAGGATATGCTACTTCGACTTTTGTGCTTTGCACTGCTATGCTGTGGATCTCTGCGCACTACTGCGCTCTATTACCTTCTACTTGTCTCCGTGGGGGCGAGCAATGGTGCTCTCGACACGTTAGGTTGAGGTACGCTACGTTCGGTTGTTACGTCTGGCGAGGTGAGCATAGGACTGTTTAGACGCCTGTGTTATACACGGATATCCATCGATCTTTGCGCTCTTCTGCGTTTTAATATCTTCTGCTTGGCTCTGGGCAGGCCAGTAACAGTGGTCCCGGCAAGTTGGGTTGGGGTAAGCTACGTTTGCTTATGTTACGTTCGTTGAAGTTAGGACAGAATGGATTAGGCTTTTGTGGCATACACTGCTATTCGGCGGATATATGTGGTCTGCTCTGCTCTACTATATTCTGCTTATCTCCGTGGAGGCCAGCAATCGTGGTCTCGGCTCGAGAGGCTGAGGTATGCTGCGTTCGATTATGTTACGTTTGGCAAGGATAGGATAGGATAGTCCAGAAATTTGTGATATTCAAAACTGCACTCCGATTTTTACACTCTACTTCGTTCTAATATCTTCTGCTTGTATCAGGGAAGGCCATCAATAGTAGCCTTGGCGCGTTAGGTTTTGCTAGGTTACGTTTCGTTAGGTTAGGGTAGTTTGATATCGGTCGGGTTATCTTAGACTTTCGTGCCATACACTGCCAGTTGGAGGATATTTGCGCTGTATTCTGCTCTTCTGTATTCCGCCTAGTCCTGGGAATGCCAGCAGTGTTGGTCTTGGCGCTTTAGTTTGAGCTAGGATACGTTCGGTCAGAATAGGTTTGGTTAACTTCCGGAAGGGTAGCTTTGATTTTTGTGCTATACACTGATTTTCGGTGGATTTTTACGCTCCAGATTGCTGTACTATGCTCTGCTGAACTCTGCCTGTGCCAGGAGAAGTGGTCACGACACTTTAGCATGTGCCAGATTACGTTTGGTTAGGTTATGCCTGTTTGGGTTAGGTGTGGATAGATTTGACTCTCTTAGCTTAGACCATTATTCGGTGGATCACTGCACTCGACTGAGCTCCAAAATACTCAGCTCGACTCAGGTGAGGCCAGCAATAGTGGTTAGGTTAGGTTAGGTTATATTACGATAAGTTTCGTTAGGGGAGGTTAGCTTTGACTTTCGTGCTGTGCACTGCTACTCGGTGAATATCTGCGCTCCACTGTGATCTGATATGTTCAGCATGGCCCTGGGAATGACAGCAATAGTGGTTTTGGCACGTTATGCTGAGTTAGGCAAAGTTTGTTTGTGTTAGGTTTGGTAGGTTAGGCTAGGATATCTTCGACTTTCTTGCTATCGGCTTCAACGCCGCGGATTTCAGTGATCCACGGGGCAGTTGTATATTCTGCTTGGCTCCGGGGAGGTCAGCAATAGAGGTCTATGCACGTTGGTTCGAGTTAGGTTACGTTTGGCCTTACTATGTTCGGTTATATTAGGCCAGGATAGCTATGAAGCTTGTGCTGTACGCTGCCATTCGGTGGGTTTCTGTGCTGTACTGTGATCTAATATTCCATGCATTGCCCTGGGAATTCTAGAAATAGTGGCCGCTGCGCTTTAGGCTGTGTTAGGTGCCCTTTGGTCTGGTTACGTTTCATTGGGATAGGTTAGGATATATTTTACCGTCGTGCTGTACACTGCCACCATGTGGACCTGCGTGCTCTACTCTGCTCTATGATATTCAGCTTGCATCTGGGGAAACCGGCAATAGTGGTCGCGGCAAGTTAGGTGAAGTTACTATACGTTTGGATAGGTTATGTTAGGCATGGCTAGGTCAGGGCATGCTTGACTTTTGTACTGTACATTGCTATTTGGCGGCGTTCTGCTCTCTACTGTGCTCTACTAGACTCTGCTCGACTCTGGGTAGGCCAGCAATAGTGGTCGTGGCTCGCTGGTCCGTGTTATGCTGAGTTTGGATATGCTCCGTTCGTTTGGGTTCGGTTTGGGTACCTTTGACTTTTCAGATGTACACTGCGATTCCTTTCATTTTTGCCCTCTACTTTCCTCCAGCATGTTCTGCTTGGATCTGGGTATGCCGCCAGTAATGGTCGCGGCACGGTTGCTTGAGTTATGTTTCGTTTGGTTTTGTTTCGTTCGGTTTTGTTTAAGAGAGGATATCTTTGACTTTAGTGACATAGACAGCTATTAGGAGGATTTCTGCGCTCTACAATCCTCTAATGCTTTCAACATGGCTCTGGCACACCCAACATGTGAGGTCTCGGCACGTTATTATGAGTCATGCTACGTTATGTTCGGTTTGGTCAGGCTACGTTTGGTAGGTGTAGCTTTAACTTTTGTGCCGTACACTGGCAGCCGATAGGCTTCTGGGCTCTTCTGCGCTCTAGTATGTTCTGCTCGGCTCTCGGGAGGCCAGCAAGAGTGGTCGCGGCACGATAGCTTGAGTCAAGTTACGTTCGGTCCGGTTGTGTTAGGTTGTTTTGTCAGGATTGCTTTAACTTTTGTGCCGTACACTGGTATTCGGACGATTTCTGCGTTCTACTGTGCTATAGTATATCCTGCTTGGCTCTGGGGACGGCGGAAATAGTGATCTCGGCACAAAAGTTTGATTTATTCCATGTTTGGCTATGTTCTGTTGGTTTGGGAAAGGCTTGGCAGGCTTTGACTTTTCTTATATACACTGCGATTATATGAATATCTGCGTACCACTCCCTACTAATTTGCTTTGTTTGACTCTGGGGTCGCCAGCAACAGTGGTCGCGGTACGTCAGGTTGAGACTGGTTACGATTGGTTATGTTACGATTGGTTAGGTTAGAAGAGGATCGCTTTGACTTTAGTGCTATAATCTGCTACTAGGGGAATTAATGCGACATAGAGTGCACTAATGCCTCCAGGTTCGCTTTGTGAGTGCCAACTATAGTGTCCTCTGTACGATACATTACGTCAGGTTACGTTCGGTTAGGATGGGCCAGGCTAAGTTTTGTCACGGTAGTTTTAAGTTTTGTCTTGTACACTGCTATTCGGTGGACTTCTACGCTCCACAAAGCTCTAGTGTGTCCTGCTTGGCTCTGTGGAGGGCAACAATAGCGAGTTCATACGTTAAGTTAAGTCAGGCTATATTAGGTTTTGTACTGTTCGTTTGGGTTAGGCTTGGGTAGATATTACTTTTCCGATATACACTGCGATTATGTGGATTTCTGCGGTTTACTCTTCACTATCATGTTCCGCTTGGCTCTGGGGAGGGCAGCAATAGTGGTCGCCTCGCGTTAGGTTGAGTTAGGTTAAGTTTGGTTATGTTACGATTGGTTAGGTTAGGAGGGTATATCTTTGCCTTTGGTGCTGTATTATGCAATTAGGTTTGATTCCTGCGCCCTACAGTGCTCTAATATTTTCAGTCTGGCTCTGGCAATGCCAGCAATAGTGGTCTCGGCACGTTATGTTGTGTTAGGTAACGTCCGATTAGGTTGCGTCAGGTTAAGTTTGGTCTGGAAAGCTATAACTTTTGTGCTGCACACTGCTATTCGGAGGACTTCTGCACACTATTGTGCTCTAGTATGTCCTGCTTGGCTCCGAGGAGGGCAGTAATAGCGGTCTCCGTACGTTAGGTTGAGTTAGGCTATGTTTGGTTATGTTAATGTTTGTTTTGGTCAGGAGAGGGTAGCTTTGGCATTGGAACTATAGTCTGCTATTAGGTGGATTTTTGCACCCTACAGTGCTCTAATATTCTCATCTTGTCTCCGGGAAGGGCAGTAATAGTTGTTTCGGCGCGCTATGTTGAGTCAGGTTACGCCCGGTTATGTTGGTTTGGGCTATGTTTCGCTAGGCTAACATTAACTTTTGTGCTATGCACGGCTAGTCGGTGGACTTCTGCGCTCTACTGAGCTCTAGTACGTCCTGCTTGTCTCTGGGGAGTGCAGCAATAATGGTCTCGGCACGTTAGGTTGTGTTATGTACGGGTAGCTTTGACCTTACTGATATACACAGCGATTCTATCGTTTTCTGCATTCTATTCTCCACTAATGCGTTCTGCTTGGCTCTGGTGGCCAGCACTAGTGGTCGCGGCATGTTAGGTTGAGCTAGGTTACGATAGGTTATGTTACGTTGGGTTTTGTTTGGAGAAGATAGCTCTTATTTATTGCTACAGTCTGCCATTAGGTGGATTCCTGCGCCCTGCAGTGCCATAATATTTAATGTTTGGCTCTGGGAAGGCCAGCAATAGTGGTCTCGGCACGTTATTTAGAGACAGGTTACGTTCGGATAAGTTGGCTTAGTATAAGTTTTGTAAGGGATCGCCTTAGCCTTTGTGCCGGGCACAGCTATTCGGCGGATATGTGCTTGGCACTGCGGGGCAGCAATATCGTTCTCGTCACACTAGGTTGGCGTAGGCTATGTTCTGTTATGATCTTTTGGTTTGGGTTTGGTTGGGGTAGCTACGACATTTCTGATGTACACAATGATTCAATGGATTTGTGTGTTCTACTCTCCACTAATATGTTCGGCTTCGTTTTGGGGATACCATCAACAGTGGTCGCGGCACGTTAGGCTGAGTTATGTTACGTTTGATTTAGTCATGTTTGTCTGGGTTAGGAGAGGATAGCTTCGACTTTATTGCTGTAGTCTGCTATAAGGTGTATTTCTGCAACCTACATTGTTCTCATGGTTTCTGCTTCGCTCTTGAAGGCCAGAAATAGTGGCCTCGGCACGTTGTGTTGAATGCCTTTACGCAAGGTTAGGTTTGGTCAGGCTAAGTTTGGCTAGGATGGCTTCAACTCATGAGCTGTGCTGCGCTATTTAGCGGATTTCTGAGATCTACTTTGCACTAGTATGTCCAGCTTGGCTCTGGGGATTTCAGCAATAGCATTGGCGGCACGTTAGGTTAAGTTGGACTATGTTCGGCTATGCCCTGCTGGCCAGGGTTAGGTTTGTGCAGCTCTCACTTTTCTGATATACACTGCGATTCTACGGGTTTCGGCGTTCGGCTCGCCACTAGCGTGCTCTCCTTGGCCCTGGGGAGGCCAGCAATTGTGATCGCGTCACGTTACTGTGATATAGTTTATGTTTGATTACGTTGCGTTTGGGTATGTTGGGTGAGGGTAGCATTGACTTTAGTGCTATTGGCCGCTATTAGGCGGATTTCAACGTACTACGGTGCTCTAGTATTTTCTGCTTGGCTCTGGGAACGCCAGCGATAGTGGACTCGGCACGTTATTTTGGGATACGTTACGTTCGGTTGTTACGATTGGTTAGGCTAGAAGAGGACAGCTTTGTATTCAGTACTGTAGTCTGCTATTAGGTGGATCTCTGCGCCCCATGGCGGCAAACATTTTCAGCTTGGCTCTGGGAAGGCCAGCAATAGTTGTCTATGCTCGTTATGTACAGTTATGTTACGTTCGCTTAGGTTGGGCTAGGCTAAGTTTGGTTAGGATAGCTTTAACTTTGGTGCTGCATACAGCCTTTCGGTGCCTTTCTGCGGTCTACTGTGTTCTAGTATGTCCCGCTTTGCACTGGAGAAGCCAGAAACAGTGGTCGCGGCACGTCGTGGTAAGTTGGGATATGTTCGGTTATGCTCCGATCCCCTAGGTTAGGACTGAACAGCTATGCCTTTCGTGCCATAGCCTGCAATTAGGTAGATTCCTGCGCCCTACAGAGATTAAAAATTGTCTGCTTGGCTGTGGCAATGCCAGCAATTGTGGTCTCGACAGGCTATGACGATTCAGGTTATGTGAGGTTAGGTTGGGTCAGGATAAGCTTGGACAGCTAAGCTAAAACTTTTGTCCTGTACACTGAAATTCGTTGGACTTCTGCGCTCTACTGTCTTCTAGTGTGTCCTGCTTGCCTCTGGGGCAGGCAGCAATAGCGCTCCCGGCACGTTAGGTTGAGATATGCCACGTTTGGTTTTGTTCCGATGGTTTCGGGTTAGGTTCTGGTAGCTTCTACTTTTATGACCTACAACGTGATTCTATGGATTTCTGCGTTCTACCTTCCACTAATGAATTCTGCTTGGTTCTGGGGAGGCCAACAATTGTCGTCGCGGTACGTTAGGTTGAGTCCAGTTCCTTTTGTTTATGTTAAGATTGGCTTGGTTAGAAATGGATAGCTATGACTTTAGTGCCATATTCTTCCGTGAGGTGGATTTGTGCGCACTACAGTGCTCTAATATTTCTAGCTTGCCGCTGGGAAGGCCATCAAATGTCTTCTGG
>NW_016914512.1:0-435 GCF_001483705.2 Eufriesea mexicana
CTTTCTTGCATAAAAAAGGAGGAAAGATTCTATTGGCAAGCTGTAGCCATTGCAGTGCTTTAGAATCAAGCTGAAAAACTCAATTATATAGACATTTCCGGCTAGTTTTGTTGTGAGCTACCTTTTTTGCATAAATAAGGAGGAAGGATAATATTGGCGTGCTATAGCCATTGCATTGATATAGAATGTGTTTGGGAAATTCATATTTATTGACAATTTCTTCTAACACCGTAGTGATCTGACTTTCTTGCATATATAAGGAGCAATGATACAATTCACTTTCTATAGCCGTCGCAATGCTATAGAATATGGCTGGAAAGTTCAATTTTATTGACATTTTCGACTAATATTGTGGTGAGGTAGCTTTCTTTAATAAATAAGGAGGAAGGATCCAATTGGCGTGCTATGGCCGTCGCAACGCTAGAGAATCTTCCT
>NW_016914513.1:0-474 GCF_001483705.2 Eufriesea mexicana
TTAGCTCATCACGTCAATAGTCGTATATGTGTATAAAATTGAAATTTCCAGACATATTCTATAATATTGCGACGGCTATAGCACGCCAATAGAATCTTTCCTCCTTATTTATGCAAGAAAGTTAGCTCAACACGATATTATTCAAAAATGTCAATAAAATTGAGTTTTTCAGCCATATTCTATTGCACAGCAATGGCCGCAGCACGCCAATACATTACTTCCTTCTTATTTATGCAAGGAGCTTCGCTCACCACAACATTATACGAAAGAGTCCATAAAAATGATTGTTCCCGACAGGTTCTATAGCCTTACAATGGCTATAGCACGCCAATAGAATCTTTCCTAGTTATTTATGCAAGAAAGTTAGCTCACCACGGCATTATTTGAAAATGACAATAAAATTAAAATTTTCATGCAGATTCTATGGCATTGCAATGGCTATAGCACGCCAATACAATCTTTCCTCCTTATTTA
>NW_016914514.1:0-4137 GCF_001483705.2 Eufriesea mexicana
GGTATAACCATTGCAATGAAATAGAATGTGCCTGGCAGATTCAATTTTATTGATATTTTCGACCAATATCGTGGTGACCTCACTTTCTTGCATAAATAAGGAGGAGAGATTCTACTGACGTGCAGTAGACATTGCAGTGCAATAGAATCGTCCTGGAAAATTCAATTTTACTGTCATTTTCGACTAATATCGTGGTGAGATAACTTCCTTGCATAAGTAAGGAGGATTGATCCTTTTGGAGTGCTGTTGAGATTGCAATGTCGTAGAATCTGGCTGGAAAATTCAATTTTATTGACATTTTTGACTAATATCGTGGAAAGCTAACTTTCTTGCATTAATATGGGGGAAAGGTTCTATTGGCGTGCTGTAGGCTTTGCAATGCTATAGAATCTTGCTGGAAAGTTCAATATTATTGACAGTTTCGACTATTATTGTTGTGAGCTAACTTTCTTGCGTAATTAGGAAGAGAGGTTACACTGACGTGCTATAGACATTGCAATGCTATAGATTCGTCCAGGAAAATTCAATTTTACTGACATTTTCGAATAATTTCGTGGTGAGCAAGCTTCCTTGCATAGGTATGGAGGAAAGATCCGATCGGAGTGGTATAGCCATTGCAATGCTATACAATCGTCCTGGAAAATACAATTTTATTGACATTTCCGACTAATACCGTGGTGAGCTACCTTCCTTTTATACCTAAGGAGGAAAGATCCTTTTGGAATGCTATAGCCACCGCAATTCAGATGTATCCGTCTGGAAAATACTATTTTATAAACATTTTTGACTGATATCGTGGTGAGCTACCTTTCTTCCATAAATCAGGAGGAAAGATTCTGTTGGCATGCTATAGGCATTGCAAAGCTATAGAATCTTGCTGGAAAATTCAAGTATATTGACACTATCGACTAATATCGTTGTGAGCCAACTTCCTTGCATAAATAAGGAGGGAAGATTCTATTGGCAAGGTATAACCATTGCAATGCTATTGAATCTGGCCGGAAAAATCAATTTTCCTGTCATTTTCGAATAATATTGTGGTGCGCTCCCTTTCTGGCATAAATAAGGAGGAAATATGCTTTTGGCGTGCTAGAACCATTGCAATGATGCGGAATGTGCCCGGCAGAATCAATTTTATTGACAGTTTCGACTAATATCGTGGTGACCTAACTTTCATGCATAAATAAGGAGGAGAGATTCTTCTGGCGTGCTGTAGACATTGCAGTGCTATAGAATCGTCCTGAAAAATTCAATTTTATTGTCATTTTCGACTAATATCGTGGTGAGCTAGCTTCTTTGCATAATTATGGGGGAAAGATCCTTTTGGCGTACTATAGCCATTGCAATGTTGTAGAATCTGCCTGGAAAATTCATTTTTATTGACATTTTCGGCTAATATCGTGGTGAGTTAACTTTCTTGCTTAAATAAGGATGAAAGATTCTATTGGCTTGCTATAGCCATAGCAATGCTATAGAATCTTGCTCGAAAATTCAAATTTATTTACATGTTCGACTAATATCGCGGTGTGCCAACTTCCTTGCATATATAAGGAGGAAAGATTCTATTGGCAAGCTATAACCATTGCAATGCTATAGAATCTGGCCGGAAAAATCAATTTCATTGACATTTCCGAATAATATCGTGGTGCGCTACCTTTCTTGCATAGATAAGGAGGAAATATGCTTTTGGCGTGATAGAACCATTGCAATGATACGGAATGAGCCTGGCAGAACCAATTTTATTGACAGTTTCGACTAATATCGTGCTGACCTAACTTTCTTGCATAAATAATGAGGGGAAATTCTACTGGCGTGCTGTAGACATTGCAGTGCTATAGAGTCGTCCTGGAAAACTCAATTTTATTGACATTTTTTACTAATATCGTGGTGAGCTAATAACCTTCCCTAAGTAAGGTGGAAAGTTTCCTCTGGATTGTAATAGCCATTGCAATGTAGTAGAATGAAGCTGGAAAACTCAATTTTATTGACATTTTTGCCAAATATCGTGGAGAGCTAACTATCGTGCATAAATAAGGAGGAAAGATACTTTTGGCTTGGAATAACCATTGCAATGATATAGAATGTGCCTGGCAGATTCAATTTTATTGACATTTTCGACTAATATCGTGGTTAGCTACCTTTCATGCATAAATAAGGCGGAAACATTCAATTGGCGTGCTATTGCCATTGCAATGCCAAAGAATCTGGTTGTAAAAATCAATGTTATTGACATTTTCGTTCAATATGGTGGTGAGCTAACTTTCTTCCATAAATCAGGAGGAAACATACTGTTCGTGTGCTATAGGCATTGCAATGCTATAGAATCTTGCTGGAAAATACAATTTTATTGACATTTTCGTCTAATATTATGGTGACCTGCCTTTCTTGTATAAATATGGGGGAAAGACTCTACTGGCGTGCTATAGACATTGCTATGATATAGAATGTCGTTGGAAAATTCAATTTTATTGACATTTTTGCAAATATCGTGGTGAGCTATCTTTCTTGCACAAACATGGAGGAAAGATTATATTGGCAAGCTACAGCCATTGCTATGCTATAGAATCTGGCCGGAAAGTTCAATTTTATTGACATTTTCGAATAATATCGTGGTGAGCTGACATACCTGCAGCGCTACCTTTCTTGCATAAATAAGGAGGAAAGATACTTTTGGCTTGGTATAACCATTGCAATGAAATAGAATGTGCCTGGCAGATTCAATTTTATTGATATTTTTGACTAATATCGTGGTGACCTCACTTTCTTGCATTAATAAGGATGAATGATTCTATTGGCTTGCTATTGCCGTCGCAATGGTACAGAATCTGGCTGGAAAGTTCAATTTTATTGACATATGATGCTTATATCGGGGTGAGCTAACTTTCTTGCATAAACATGGAGAAAAGATCCTTTCGGTGAGATGTAGCCATTGCAATGCTGTAGAATCTGGCCTGAAAATTCAATTTTATAAACATTTTCGTCTAATATCGAGGTGAGTTAACTTTCCTGCATAAATAAGGAGGAGAGATTCTACTGGCGTGCTATAGACATTGCAATGCTATAGAATCGTCCTGGAAAATACAATTGTATTGATATTTTCTACTAATTTCGTGGTGAGCTAGCTTCCTTGCATAGGTAAGGAGGAAAGATCCGTTCGGAGTGCTATAGCCATTGCAATGCTGCAGAATCTGGCTGGAAAATTCCATTTTATTGACTCTTTCGTCCCTTATCGTGGTGAGCTATCTTTCTTGCATAAATAAGCAGGATAGATTACATTGGCGTGCTGTAGACATTGCAATGATACAGAGTGTGGTTGGAAAATACAATTTTATTGACATTTTCGGCTAATATCGTGGTGAGATGACATTCTCGCATATATAAGTAGGATAGATTCCATTGGCGTGCAATAGGCATTGCAATGCAATAGAATCTTCCTGGAAAATACAATTTTATTGATATTTTCTACTAATTTCGTGGTGAGCTAACTTCCTTGCATAGGTAAGGAGGAAAGATCCGTTCGGAGTGCTATAGCCATTGCAATGCTGCAGAATCTGGCGTGAAAGTTCAATATTATTGACAGTTTCGACTACTATCGTGGTGAGCTACCTTTCTTGCCTAAATAAGCAGGGCTGATTCTATTGGCGTGCTATAGACATTGCAATGCAGTGGAATCTGGCTGGAAATTTCAATTTTATTGATATTTTCTACTTACTTCGTGGTGAGCAAGCTTCCTTGCATAGGTAAGGAGGAAAGATCCGTTCGGAGTGCAATAGCCATTGCAATGCTGCAGAATCTGTCTGGAAAATTCAATTTCATTAACATTTTCGAATATTATCGTGGTGAGCTATCTTTCTTGCCTAAATAAGCAGGGTAGATTCCATTG
Source organism: Eufriesea mexicana (assembly GCF_001483705.2). Classification (NCBI taxonomy): domain Eukaryota; kingdom Metazoa; phylum Arthropoda; class Insecta; order Hymenoptera; family Apidae; genus Eufriesea; species Eufriesea mexicana. The sequence goes on from NW_016914514.1 coordinate 3,884, forward strand.
GCGTGCTGTAGCCATTGCAATGCAGTAGAATCTAGCTGGAAAGCTCAATTTTATTGACATTTTTGACGAATACCGTGGACGACAAATATCGTGGTGAGCTAAACTTCTTCCACAAATGACTAGGAATGATTCTATTGGTGTGGTATTGCCATTGCAATGCCAAAGAATCTTGCTGGAAAATTCAATTTTATTGACTTTTTCGATTAATTCCGTGGTGAGCTAACTTCCTTGCATAGGTGAGGTGGAAAGATCCG
>NW_016914514.1:4223-4620 GCF_001483705.2 Eufriesea mexicana
ACTTTCTTGCATAAACAAGGAGGAAAGATTATATTGGCAAACTTTAACCATTGCAATGCTATAGAATCTGTTTGGAAAATTCAATTTCATTGCCATTTCGATTAATATCGTGGTGAGCTAACTTTCTTGCATAGATAAGTATGAAGGATTCTATTGGCGTGCTGTAGACGTTGCAATGATATAGAGTGTGGTTGGAAAATTCAATTTTATTGTCATTTTTTACTAATATTGTTGTGAGATAACATCCTTCCCTAAGTAAGGTGGAAAGATCCTTCAGGATTGCTATAGCCATTGCAATGCAGTTGAACCTAGCTGGAAAGTTCAATATTATTGGCAGTTTCGACTACTATCGTGGTGAGCTACCTTTCTTGCCTAAATAAGCAGGGTAGATTCTATT
>NW_016914515.1:0-204 GCF_001483705.2 Eufriesea mexicana
AACCAAACCCATCCTAACCTAACCTAACCTAATCTAACACGACCTAACCTAATCTAAGTCCACCTGACGTAACCAGACCTAACCCGACATAACCTAACTTGACCTAACCTATCCGAACATAACCTAACGTAACCTAACCTTACCTAACCTAACGCAAGCTGCTGTGACCTGACCAGACCTAACCTAACCTAACCTAACCTGATC
>NW_016914516.1:0-1784 GCF_001483705.2 Eufriesea mexicana
TTGAGGTATGGATGGACGGATGTACGGAAGTATGGATATATGGATGTATGGCTGTATGCATGTGCGGATGTATGGATGGATGGATGTATCGAATGATGGACGTAAGAGTGGATGCATTTATGGAAGTATGGATGAGGGGATGTATGGATGAATGTATGTATGGGTGGGTGGATGTATGGCAGGATGGATGTGTGGAAGGATGGGTGTATGGATGGATGAATGTATGGATTGGTGGCCGTATGGATAGATGGATGTATGGATTGATGGCCGTATGGATGGATGGATGTATGGATGGGTTGAGGTGTGGATGAACGGATGTACGGATGAATGGATGTACGGAAGAATGGATGTATGGATGTATGTATGTATGCATGTATGGATGTATGTACGTATGAATGTATAGATGTAAGATGGATGGATGTATGCATGTATGGATGTATGGATGTATGGATGCATGTATGCATGGATGTATGGATTTAAGAATGTATGGATGGATGCATGTATGGATGTATGGATTTATGGACTTACGGAAGTACGAATGTTCGGATGATCGGATGTATGGATTTATGGATGGACGGATGGAAGTATGGATGTATGGATGTATGGATGTATGTATGTATGGATGTACGAATGTATGGATGTACGAATGTATGGATATACGGATGTACGGATGTATGGATGAATATCTGTATGGATGTATGGATGGATGGATGTATGAGTGTATGTATGTATGGATGGATGGATGTATGAATGTATGTATGGATATATGTATGGATGTATGTATGGTTGTATGGATGTATGGATGGATGGATTTATGGATGAGAGGATGTATGAATGTATGGATAGATGGATGTATGGATGTATTGATGTATGGATCGATGGGTGTAGGGATGGGTGCTTGTATGGACAGATGGATGTATGGTTCGATGGATGCATGGACGGGTGGATGTATGGATAGGTGGATATATGGATGGATGGATCTATGGAAAGATGGATGTATCGATGGATATATGTATGGATGAGTGTATGAGGGTATGCATGGATGTATGGATGTATGTATGTATGGATGTATGCATGAATGGATGAATGGATGTATGGATATATGGATGTATGTACGTATGGATGTACGAATTTATGCATGTACGAGTGTATGGATGTATGGATGTATGTATGGATGTATTGATGAATGTATGTATGTATGTATGGATGAATGGATTGGTGGATGGATGTATGGATGGGTAGATGTATGGATCTATGCATGGATGGATTTATGGTTGTGTGGATGTACGAATGTATTAATGGATGGATGTATAGATGGATAGATGTATGGAAAGGGGGATGTATGGGTGGATGTATGTATGGATGAATGTTTTTGTGGATGCATGGATGTATGGATGGGTTGAGGTGCGAATGGATGGATGTATGGATGGGTTGTGGTGTGGATGAACGAATGTACGGATGAATGGATGTACGGAAGAATGGATGTATGGATGTATGTATGTATGCATGTATGGATGTGTGTACGTATGAATGTATGGATGTAAGATGAATGGATGTATGCATGTATGGATGTATGGATGTATGGATGTATGTATGGATGGATGGACGGATTGGTGGATGGACGTATGGATGGATAGATGTATGGATCGATGGACGTATGGATAGGTGGACGTATGGAAGGATGAATGTATCGAAGGGTGGACTTATGGATGGATGGATGAACGGATGTAAGGATGTATGGACGTATGCATGTATGGATGCGTGTATGCATGGATGTATGGATT
>NW_016914517.1:0-1258 GCF_001483705.2 Eufriesea mexicana
TGTATGTATGGATGTATGTCTTGATATATGTATGGATGTATGGTTGGATGGATGGATGGTTAGCTGTATGGATGTATGGATGAATGGATGTATGGTTGGATGGATGGATGGTTAGATGCATGGATGTATGGATGAATGGATGTATGTATGTATGGAAGAATGGATGTATGGATGCATGGATGTATGGATGTATGGGTGTATGGATGTATGTTTGTATGGGTGGATGGGTTATGAATGGATGGATGTATGGATGGATGGATGTATGGATGTATGTATGGATGTATGTATGGATATATGTATGGTTGTATGGATGTGTGGATGGATGGATTTATGGATGTGTGGATGTATGGATGCTTGGATCGATGGATGTATGGATGGTTAGATGTATAGATCGATGGATGTATGGATGGTGCTTGTAATGATGGATGGATGCATGGTTCGGTGGATGTATGGATGGGTGGATATAAGGATGGATGGATGTATCGCAAGGTGGATGTATGCATGTATATATGTATGGATGTATGGATGGATGGATGTATGGATGGATGGATGTGTTGGTGGATGTATTTGTGGATGGCAGGATATATGGAAGGATGTGTGTATTGTGGTACAGATGTGTGGGTACATAATTGTAAGGGTGTATGAATGTATGTATGGTTATTTGTGTGGATGTGTGTATGGATGTATGCATGGATGTATGTATGGATGTACGTGTGGATGTGTCTAAGGATGAATGTTTGGATGTATGTATGAATGAATGTATGATTGTATGTTAGGATGTATGTATTGATGTATGTATGGGCGTATAAATGGATGGATGGATTGGTGGATGGATGTATGGATGTATGGATGTACGGATCGGTGGATGTATGGATGGGATGATGTATGGATGGATGGTTGTATGGAACGATAGATGTATGTCTGTATGGATGAGCGGGAGGATGAATGGATGGGTGGATGGAATGAAGAGCGAGTGAAAGGATGGGTGTAAGAACGGATGCATGGATTGATGGAAGGGCGTATGTATGGATGCATGTATGGGTGGATGTATGGATATATGTACGGATGTAAGCTTGGATGTAAGTATGGTTGTTTTTATGTATGTATGTATGGATGTATGTGTGGATATATCTAAGGATGAATGTATGTGTATATGTATGAATGAACGTATGATTGTGTGTATGGATGTATAAACGGAAGGATGGATTGTCGGATGTATGTATGCATGAATGGTTGTGTGGATGGATGGATGTATGGA
>NW_016914518.1:0-583 GCF_001483705.2 Eufriesea mexicana
ACGGCAAAAGGATCTTTCTTCCATACGTATGCCAGGAAGCCAGCTCGCCACGATATTAATCGAGCATGTCAATAAAATTGACCTTTCCAGCCAGATTCTATAGCACTGCAATGGTTATAGCTTGCCATAATAAGATTTCCTCCTTGTTTATGCACGAAAGCAAGCTCACCGCGATATTAGTCGAAAATGACAATAAAATTGAACTTTCCAGCCAGATTCTGAGGCATTGCAATGGTTATATCTTGCCAATATAATCCTTCCACCTTGTTCATGCAAGAAAGTTAGCTCACCGCGATACTAGTAGAAAAGGACAATAAAATCGAACTTTCCATCCAGATTCTGCAGCATTGCAATGGCAATAGAACGCCAATAGAATCATTCCTCCATACTTATTGCAGGAAGCTAGCTCACCACGATATTAATCGATAATGTCAGTAAAATTGAACTTTCCAGCCCGTTTCTGCAGCTTTGCAATGACTATAGCACGCCAAAAGGATCTTTCCTCCATACTTATACAAGGAAGTTGGCTCACCACGATATTAGTCGTAAAAGTCAATAAAATTGAATTTACCAGCCAGATTCT
>NW_016914519.1:0-200 GCF_001483705.2 Eufriesea mexicana
ACAACGATATATGTCGAAAATGTCAATAAAATTGAATTTTCCAGGCAGATTCTATAACATTGCTATGGCTATAGCACGCCAATAGTATCTTTCCTGCTTATATATGAGAGAAAGATAGCTCTCCACGTTATTAGTCGAAAATGACAATAAAATTGAATTTTCCAGCCTGATTTTATAGCATTGCAATGGCTATCGCACGC
>NW_016914519.1:278-517 GCF_001483705.2 Eufriesea mexicana
AATAAAATTGAATTTTCCACCCTGATTCTATAGCATTGCAATGGCTATAGCACGCCAATAGAATCTTTCCGCCTTATTTATGCAAGAGAATTAGCTCATCACGATATAAGTCGAAAATGTAAATAAAATTGAATTTTACAGCCAGATTCTACAGCATTGCAATGGCTGGAGTAGGCCAATGGAATTCTTCCTCCTGATGTATACAAGGGAGTTAGCACACCACGATATTAGTCGAAAAT
>NW_016914519.1:640-939 GCF_001483705.2 Eufriesea mexicana
GATATCAGTCGAGAATGATAATAAAATTGAATTTTCCAGCCTGATTCTATAGCATTGCAATGGCTATAGCACGCGAATAGAATCCTTCCTCCTTATTTATCCAAGAAAATTAGTTCACCGCGATATTACTCGAAAATGTAAATAAAATTGAATTTTCCAGCCAGATTCTACAGCATTGCAATGGCCATAGGAGGCCAACAGCATTCTTCGTCCATACGTATACGAGGGAGCTAGCTCACCACGATAGTCGCCGAAAATAACAATAAAATTGAATTTTCCAGGCAGATTTTATAGCATTG
>NW_016914520.1:0-847 GCF_001483705.2 Eufriesea mexicana
AACCTAACGTGCCTGTGCCACTATTGCTAACCTACCCAGAGCAAAACAGAACATATTAGAGCACAATAAAGCGCAGAAGTGCACCGAATATCAGTGTGCAGCGTAAAAGATAAATCCACGGTTTCCTAACCTAACAAATACTAACATAACCAAACGTAACATAACTGAAAATAACGTACCTCGACCACTATTGCTGGAATGCCGAGAGTAGGGAAGAGCATAGTTTATCGTTGTAGAGCGCAGGAATCCACCGAAGGGCAGTGAAAAGCACAAACGTCTAAGCTATCCTATCCTAACCAAACCAAACGTAACATAACCAAACGCAACATATCTCAGACTAACGTGCCGAAAATACCATTTCTGGCTTCCAGGGAGCCACCGAATAACAGTGTGTATCACGAAAGTCAACTCTATCCTATTCTAACCTATCCGAACATAATATAAACAAACGTAACATAAATTAACCTAACGAGCAAGTTCCACTATTGCTGACATTCCTAGAACAAAGCAGAACATATTACAGCACAGTAGAGCGTAGGAATCCACCGAATAGCAGTGTACCGCATAACACTTAAAGCCCTTCTATCCTAACCTAAGAAATCGAGGCACAGCCAAACGTAATATAACCCACATTAACGTGCGACGACCACTATTTCTGGTCATCCCTGGTCTGAGCAGAGTGTAGTAGGACACTGTACAGTGCAGAAATCTGCCGAATAGCAGAGTATATCAACAAGAGACAAAGCTCTCCTCTCCTAGCCTAACGATACGTAACACGAACAACCGTACCGTTACACAACCTGTGGTGACACTACCACTATTGCTAGCCTTACGAGAGCCAAGCAGA
>NW_016914521.1:0-1060 GCF_001483705.2 Eufriesea mexicana
ACCTGTCCTAACCTAAACTAACAAAACGAATCAAAGCTCAACATAACGTGCCACGACCACTGAACTTGGCCTCCCCAGAGCCAATCAGAATGTAGTAGGGCAGAGTAGGTGTCAGAAATCCACCGTGCAGCAGTGTATGTCACGAAAGTCAAAGTTATCCAAACCAAACTTAACCCAATATAACCTAATCAAACGTAGCCCAGCCCAACCTAACGTACCGAGACCACTATTGCTGGCCTCTCCTGCGACATGCGGAATATTCTGCAGCACAGTAAAGCGCCGAAGCACACCGAATAGAGCTGCAAAGCACAAGGACAAAGTATCCTATCCTAACCTGGGCAACCGTAATATAACCAAACGTAGCCTACCTTAACTTAGCGAGCAGCGTCCACAATTGGTGGCCTCGCAAGGGCCAATATGTGTATAGTAACGCGCAGTCGAGTGCAGAAATCTACCGAGCAACAGTGTATAACACGAAAGGCAAATATATCCTTACCGAACTCGACCCAAACTAAACTAACCAAACGAAACTTAACTAAATCCAACGGGCAGACAACAATAAAGCTGGCATTTCCAGGGCTAAGCATAATACAGTTGGGCGCAGAAGTGGGCAGAAATACTCGGAATAACAATGTATAGCACGAAAGTCAAGGTTAACCTGACCGAGCTTGACTTAACCTCATCCAACGAAACGTAACCTAACTCAAACTAACGCGACGGGCCAAATATTACTGGCCGCCACGGAGCCAAGAAGAACACATTAGGGCACCGTAGAGGGTAGTAATCCAACGCATTGCAGTGAATTGCACAAAGGCCGTTGATATCCTAACCCAACCCGCCCGAACCTAACAAACCGAACGTAACATAACAAAACATGACGAGCCGCGACCTTTGCACCTTGCCTCCCCAGAGCCAAGCGGAATGCAGTAGACCGCGGTAGGTCACAGAAACTCAAGGAAGAGCAGTGTAAAGCACAAAAGTCGAAGTAGTGTATCCTAACCTAGCAAAACGTAACAAATCCAATCGTAACCCAACAAAACCTAACATGACGAGACAACTA
>NW_016914521.1:1744-2142 GCF_001483705.2 Eufriesea mexicana
CACTGTTGCTGGACTCGCCACAGCCAAATAGAATATACTACAACACAGCAGAGCGCAGAATTCACCGCATTGCAGTGTATAGCACAAAAGTCTAACGCATCCTGACCTAACCTGACATAAGGTAAGCCATCCAAACGTAGCTAACTCAACATAGCGTGACGTGACCGATATTGCTGGCCTCCCCAGAGCAAAGCAGGACACATTAGGGTACAGTAGAAGGCAGAAATCCACAGAATAGCAGTGTATAGCGCAAAAGTCATGGCTACCTTATGATAACCTAACCAAACGTAACGTAAGCATACGTAACCTGTCCGAACCTAACGCGACGAGACTACTATTGCCGGCCCCACCAGAGCAAAGCAGAATATATCAGAGCGCAATAGAGCTCAGAAATCCAC
>NW_016914522.1:0-274 GCF_001483705.2 Eufriesea mexicana
GCGCCTTCAATACAATTGCAAGTACAGCCATTTTCTTGCCAGAGAATATGTCTACTAAAAATCAGTAGTCTCTTATAGCTTTGTGAATAGATAGCCTAACGCCTTCAATCCAATGGCAAGTACAGCCATCTACTTGCCAGAGAATAGGTATATTCAAAATCTGTAGCCTGTTGTAGCTTGGTGAAAAGAGCGACTTACGCCATCAATACAGTGGCAATAACATCCATCTACTTGCCAGAGAATAGGGCTATTCAATATCTATAATCTGTTATAG
>NW_016914523.1:0-1443 GCF_001483705.2 Eufriesea mexicana
CTCCCTATTTAGGCAAGAAAGTTAGCTCACCCCGATATTAGTCGAAAATGTTAATAAAATTATGCTTTCCAGTCAGATACTATAGCACTGCAATGGCGATAGCACGCCAAATGAATTTTTCCTTCTTATTTATGCAAGAAAGGTAGCTCGCCACGATATTGGAAGAAAATGTTAATAAAACTCTTTTTTCCAGCCAGATTCTATAGCATTGCAATTGCTATAGCACGCCAATAGTATCTTGCTTCCTTATTTATGCAAAAAAGTTAGCTCAGCAAGATATTGGAAGATAATCTCAAAGAAATTGAATCTTCCTGCCTGATTCTACAGCACTGCAATGGCTATAGCACGCCAATAGAATCTTTCCTCCATATTTATGCAGGAAGGACAGCACACCGCGATAATAGAAGAGAATTTTAAAAAATTGGATTTTCCAACCAGGTACTTTCGCATTGCAATGGCTATAGCACGCCAACACATTCTTTCCTCCTTATTTATGCAAGAAAGTTTGCTCACCACGATATCATTCGAAAATGTAAATAAAATTGTATTGTCCGGCCAGGTTCTATAGTACTGCAATGGCTATAGTACGCCATTTGAATCTTACCACCTTACCTATGCAGGAAAGTTAGCTCACCACGGTATTAGCCGAAATGTAGATAAAATTAAACTTTCCAGCCATATTCTGAAGCACTGCAGTAGCAATAGCACGCCAATAGAATTCTACCGCCTTGTTTTTGCAAGTTAGCTCACGACGATATTGGTCGAAAATGTCATTAAAATTGAATCTCCCTTCCAGATTCCATAGCATTGTAATGGCTATAGCACGCCAATAGTACATTCCCTCCATATTTATGCAGGAAGGTCAGCTCACAACGATATTAGTCGAACTTGTCAATATAATTTTATTTTCCTGCCAGATTCTGCAGCACTGCAGTGGCTATAGCACGACAATGGAATTTTTCCTCCTTATTTACACAAGAAAGTTAGCTCACCACGACAATAGTCGTATATGTGAATAAAATTGAAATTTCCAGACAGATTCTATATCATTGCATTGGCTACAGCACGCCAATAAAATCTTTCCTCCTTATTTCTGCAAGGAGGTTAGCTCACTACGATATTAGCCGAAAATGTCAATAGAATTGAATTTTCCATCCAGCCAGAACCTATAGCATTGCATGGCAAATGCTCACCAATAGAATTCTTCCTCCGTGTTTATGCAAGAAAGTTAGCTCACCACGACAGTAGAAGAAAACGTTAATAAAATTTGATTTTCCAGCAAGATACCTTAGCACTGCAATGGCTATAGCATGCCGAAAGTATCATTCCTCCTTATTTAGGCAAGAAAGTTAGCTCACCCCGATATTAGTCGAAAATGTTAATATAATTATATTTTCCAGCCATATACCATAGCACTGCAGCGGCTATAGCACGCCAACGAAA
>NW_016914524.1:0-533 GCF_001483705.2 Eufriesea mexicana
TATTCGGTGGACTTTTGTCCTCCACTGAGGTATAATATGTCCTGCTCGGCACCGGAGTTGCCATAATTGGTGGCCTTGGCACATTAGGTGCAGTTGGGTTTCGATTCGTTAGGTAAGGTTAGGAAGGCTGGGTTTGGGTTTCCTTGACGTTTGCGCTGTACACTGTATACGGCGGATTTCTGCGCCCTACGTTGCTCTACTATTCTCTACTCGAATCAGGGGAGGCGAGCAATAGTGTTCGTGGCACGTTAGGTTGCGTTAGTTTACGTTTGTATAGGCTAGGTTATGTTATGTTTGGTTAGGGCAGCTAGGGCAGCTCTGACTTTCGCGCCATACACTGATGTTCGGTGGATTTCTGTGACCTAATGTGATCTGCTATACTCAGCTTGGCTCAGGGGAGGCCGGACGCGCGGTCGCGATACGTTACTTTGTTTTATGCTACGTTTGGTTAGGTTACGCAATCTTGGCTACGGTCTGGATAGCAGTGACTTTTGTGCCATATACTGCGGTTCTATGGATTTCTGCACTCTACT
>NW_016914525.1:0-1071 GCF_001483705.2 Eufriesea mexicana
CCTTGCATAGGTACGGAGGAAAGATCCGTTCGGAGTGCTATAGCCTTTGCAATGCAGTAGATTCAGACTGGAAAGCTCAATTTTATTAGCAGTTTTGACTAATACCGTGTAGAGCTAACTTCCTTGCATAAATAAGGATGAATGATTCTATTGGCTTGCTATAGCCTTCGCAATGTTATAGAATCTAGCTGGAAAATTCAATTTTACTGACATTTTCAACGAATATCGTGGTGAGCTGCCTTTCTTGCATAAATAAGTAGGAAAGATACTATTTGCGTGCTATAGCAGCACAAGTGCTGTAGAATCTGTCTGGAGAATTCAATTTTGTGGACATCATCCACTGATATTGTGGTGAGCCGCCCTTCTTGCATAAATAAGGAGGAAATTTTCTACTGGCCTGCTATAGCCATTGCAATGATATAGAATGCGTTTGGCAGATTCAATTTTATTGACATTTTCTACTAATATCAAGATGAGCTAACTTTCATGCATAAATAAGGAGGAAAGATTCTATTGGCATGCTATAGCCATTTCAATACTATAGAATCTGGCTGGAAAGCTCAATATTATTGACAATTTCGGCTATTATCGTGGTGAGCTATCTTTCCTGCCTAAATAAGCAGGGCAGATTCTATTTGCGTGCTACAGGCACTGTAATGCTATAGAATCGTCCTCGAAAACTCAATTTTATTGTCATTTTCTACTAATATCGTGGTGAGCTATCTACCTTCCCTAAGTAAGTAGGAAAGATACTATTGCCGTGCTATAGGCTTTGCAATGCTATATAATCTTGCTGGTAAGTTGAATATTATTGACAGTTTCGACTATTATCGTGGTGAGCTATCTTTCTTGCCCAAATGAGCAGAGCAGATTCTATTGGCGTGCTGTAGACATTGCTATGAAATAGTGTGTGGTTGGAAAATTCAGGTTTATTGAGATTTTCGGCTAATATCGTGGTGAGTTAACTTTCTCGCATATATAAGGTGGATAGATTCTATTGGCGTGCTATAGGCATTGCAATGCAATTGTATCTTCGTGGAAAATTCAATTTCATTGACATTTTCCACTAAT
>NW_016914525.1:1814-3500 GCF_001483705.2 Eufriesea mexicana
CATTTTTGACTAATACCGTGGTGAGCTAATTTTCTTGCATAAAAAAGTATGAATGATTTTATTGGCTTGCTAGAGCCTTCGCAATGCTATAGAATCTGGATGGAAAATACAATTTTATTGACATTTTCGGGTAATATCCTGGTGAGTTAACCTTCTCGCAAAAAAAAGGAGGAAAGATTGTATTTGCGTGCTATAGGCTTTGCAATGCTATAGAATCATGCTGGAAAGTTCAATATTATTGACTGTTTCGACTATTATCGTGGTGAGCTATCTTTCTTGCCTAAATGAGCAGGGCAGATTCTATTGGCGTGCTGTAGACATTGCTATGATATAGAGTGTGCTTGGAAAATTCAATTTTATTGGCATTTTCGGCTAATATCGTGGTGAGATAACTTTCTCGCAAAAATAAGGAGGAAAGATTGTATAGGCCTGCTATAGGCTTTGCAATGCTATAGAATCTTGCTGGAAAGTTCAATATTATTGTCAGTTTCGACTAATTTCGTGGTGAGCTAACTTCGTTGCATAGTTAAGGAGAGGAGATCCGTTCGGAGAGGTATAGCCATTGCAATGCTGCAGAATCTGGATGGAAAATTCAATAATATTGACATTTTCGACTAATATCGTATTGAGCTAACTCTCTTGCATTAACAAAGCGGAAAGATTATATTGGCAAGCTATAACCATTGCAATGCTATAGAATCTGGCTGGAAAGTTCAATTTTATTGACATTTTCGAATAATATTGTGGTGCGCTACCTTTCCTGCATAAATAAGGATGAATGATTCGATTGTCTTGCTATAGCCTTCGCAATGCTATAGAATCTGGTTGTAAAATTCAATTTTATTGACATTTTGTGCTAATATTGTGGTGAGATAACATTCTCGCATATATAGGTAGGATAGACTCTATTGACGTGCTATAGGCATTGCAATGCAATAGAATCTTCCTGGAAAATTCAATTTTATTGACATTTTCGACCAATTGCGTGGTGAGCTAACTTCCTTGCATAGGTAAGGAGGGAAGATACTATTGGCGTGCCAATAGGCTTTGCAATGCCATAGAATCTGGCTGGAATGTTCAATACTATTGACAGTTTCGACTGTTATCGTGGTGGGCTATCTTTCTTGCCTAAGTAAGCAGGGTAGATCCTATTGGCGTGCTATAGACATTGCAAAGCAGTAGAACCTGGCTGGAATGTTCTATTTTACTGACATTTTCGACTAATATCGTTGTGAGCCAACTTCCTTGCTTAAACAAGGTGGAAAGGATCTATTGGCGTGCTATAGCCATTTCAATACTATAGAGTCTGGCTGGAAAGTTCAATTTTATTGACGTTTTCGACCAATATCGTGGTGAGGTAACTTTCTTCCATAAAAAAGGATGAATGATTCTATTGGCTTTCTATAGCGTTCGCAATGCTATTAAATGTGGATGGAAAACTTAAATGTGGATGGAAAATTCAATTTTATTGACATTTTCGACTGATATCGTGGTAAGTTAACTTTCTCGCAAAAATAAGGAGGAAAGATTGTTTTGGCGTGATATAGCCTTTGCAATGCTATATCATCTTGCTGGAAAGTTCAATATTATTGACAGTTTCGACTATTATCGTGGTGAGCTAGATTTCTTGCCTAAATGAGCAGGGTAGAATCTATTGGCGTGCTGTAGACCTTGCTTTGATATAGA
>NW_016914526.1:0-214 GCF_001483705.2 Eufriesea mexicana
TACCTGACCTGACCTGACAGAACCTGACCTACGTGGAATGTCCAAGCCCGCCCTGACTTGAACTGACCTTACCTGTCGGGACCTTACCTGTCCCGGCCTGGCCTGACCTGACCTGACCTGATCTGACCAAAGCTAACATATCCCGACCTGACCTGGCCTGGACTGACATGGCCTGGCATGACCTGACCTGTCCTGACCTGACCTGACCTGCCCT
>NW_016914526.1:8653-15852 GCF_001483705.2 Eufriesea mexicana
TGACCTGACCATATATGACCTTGCCTGGCCTGGCCTGGCCTGACCTGACCTGACCTGACCTGACCTGACCTATCCTGGATTGACCTGACCTGACCTGACCTGACCTGACCTGACCTGACCTGACCTAATGTTGCCTAACCTAGCCTTACCTAACCAAACCTAACCTAACCTAACCTAACTTTGTAAAACCTATCCCAGCCAGACCTACCCAAGCTTTAGCAAACCAAACACAACCAAACCCAACCTACCCACACTTTTCCTAACCTAACATTACGAAACCTAACCTAACATGGCCTAACCTAACCTAGCTAACCTAGCTTAACCTAACCTAACATAACCTAACACAACAAATCCTAACCTAACCTAATCAAACCTAACCTAAGCTCACCTACCCTAACCTAACCTATCGCAAGCTAACCTATCCTAACCTAACCTAACATAACCTAACTTGACCTGACCTGACACTACCTGGCCTGACATGGCCTGGCGTGAGGTTACCTAACCTATCCTGACCTGACCTGGCCGAACCTGTCCTCTCCTGACCTGACCTGACCTGACAGAACCTGACCTACGTGGAATGTCCAAGCCCGCCCTGACTTGAACAGACCTTACCTGTCGGGACCTTACCTGTCCCGGCATGGCCTGACCTGACCTGACCTGACAGAACCTGACCTACGTGGAATGTCCAAGCCCGCCCTGACTTGAACAGACCTTACCTGTCGGGACCTTACCTGTCCCGGCATGGCCTGACCTGACCTGACCTGACAGAACCTGACCTACGTGGAATGTCCAAGCCCGCCCTGACTTGAACAGACCTTACCTGTCGGGACCTTACCTGTCCCGGCATGGCCTGACCTGACCTGACCTGATCTGACCAAAGCTAACCTATCCCGACCTGACCTGGCCTGGACTGACATGTCCTGGCATGACCTGACCTGTCCTGACCTGACCTGACCTGCCCTGAGACGACCTGGAATGGCCTGACCTGGCATATCGTGACCGGAACTGACCCGACCTGATCTGGCCTGACCTGACCGGAACTGACCAGTCATTCCCTGGCATGTCCTGGGCTTCCGAGACCAGACATGGCCTGTCCTGACCTGACCTGTCCTGAACTGAACTGACCTGACATGACCTGACCAGAACTGCCCTGACGTGACCTTACCTGTCCTGTCCTGACCTGACCTGCCCTGAGACGACCTGAATTCACCTGACCCGAACTGGAATGGCCTAACATGACCTGATCTGAACGAAACTGACCCGTCATGACCTGACCTGACCTGACCTGATCTGACCTGACATAACCTGACTTGACCTAACATAATTTTGCAAAACCTAACCTAACCTATCCTAGCCAGTCCTACCCTAACCTCACCTAACATAACGTAACCTAATCAAACATAATATTGCAAAACCTATCCTCACATAAACTATCCAAGCTTTACCTAACATACCATAAACAAACATAAACTAACCTCACCTATCATAACCTAACGTCAGGTCACCAAACATAGTCTAATCCATTCTAACCCGCCCTAACCTAACCTAACATAACCTAACCTAACCCGACCTGACCTCGCCTGACCTCACCTGACCTCACGCGACACCACATGGAATGTCCTAGCCTGCCCTGACTTGAACTGACCTTACCTGCAGTGACCTTACCTGTCCGGGCCTGGCCTGACCTGACCAGACCTGAACTAATCTGACATAACCTAACCTAACATAACCTAACCTATCCTAACATTTGTAAAACCTATCCAAGCCAAACCTACCCAAGCTTTAGCAAACCTAATATATTCAAACCCAACCTACCCAAACTTTTCCTAACCCAACATAACGAAACCTAACCTAACATGACCTTACCTAACCTAGCAAACCTAGCTTAACCTAACCTAACATAACCTAACCCAACCAATCCTAACTTAATCTAATCAAACCTAACCTAAGATCACCTATCCTAACCTAACCTATCGTAAGCTAACATAACCTAACCTAACCTAACATAACCTAACCTGACCTGACCTGACCTGACCTGTCCTGACCTGGCCTGACCTGTCATGACCTTACCTGGCCTGGCCTGGACTGAACTGACCTGACATGACATGACCTAGCCTGACCTGGACTGGCCAGACCTGCCCTGACCTGACCAGACCTGACCTGACCTGACCTGACGTGGCCCGACATCACCTGACCTCACCTGACCTCAGCTGGCCTCACCTGACACCACACGGAATGTCCTAGCCTGCCCGGAATTGAACTGAACTTACCTGACCTGACCTTACCTGGACTGGCCTGGCCTGATCAGACCTAACCTAACCTAACCCGACCAGATCTGGCCTGGCATGGCCCGGCCTGGCCTGACGTGACCTGACTTGAGCTGACCTGACCTGACCTATCCTGGCCTGACCTGACCTGACATGACATGACATGACATGACTTGACCTGGCCTTACCTGGCCTGACATGGCCTGGCCTGTAGTGACCTGACCTATCATGGCCTGGCCTGACCTGACCTGACCTGACCTGACTTGACCTGACCTATCCTGGCATGTCCTGACCTGTCCTGACCTGACCTGACTTGACCTGACCTGACCTGACCTAACCTGACCAACCCGGAATGTCCTAGCCTGCCCTGACTTGAAATGACCTTACCTGTCGTGACCTTACCTGGCCTGGCCTGGCCTGGCCTGATCTGACCTAACCTAACTTAAACCGTCCAGATCTGGCCTGGCATGACGTGGCCAGACCTGCCCTGACCTGACCAGACCTGACCTGACCTGACCTGACGTGGCCTGACATTGCCTGGTCGTGCCTGACCTGACCTGACCTGACCTGACCTGGCCTGACGTTGCCTGGCCTGGCCTGGCCTGACGTGGCCTGACATTGCCTGGCCTGGCCTGACCTGCACTGACATGACATGAAATGACTGACCTGACATGACCTGACCTAACATGACCTAACATAGCCTAACCTAACATAACCCAACCAATCCTAACCTAACCTAACCTATCCTAACCCCACCCAACCAATCCTAGCCTATCGTAAACAAAGCTAACCGAACCTAACACAACAAAACCAAACCTGACCTGACCTGACCGGACCTGACATAAGCTGAACTGACCTGACATTGACCTGACATGCCCGGACCTGACCTGACATCACCTGACCCGACCTGGAATGACCTGACCTAACATGACGTGACCGGAACTGACCCGTCATGACCTGACCTGACCTAACCTAATTTTGCAAAGCCTAACTTAACCTAACCTAACCAGTCCTACCATAACCTCACTTAACATAACGTAATCTAACCAAACCTAACAGTGCAAAATCATCCTAACCTAACCTACCCAAACTTTACCTAACATGACATAAAAAGATGAACTGACCCAACCTAACCTAACGTCACGTAACCAAACATAGTCTAATCCATTCTAACCCGTCCTAACCTAACCTAACGTAACCTAACCTAACCCGACCTGACCTCGCCTGACATCACCTGACCTCACCCGACACCACATGGAATGTCCTAGCCTGCCTTGACTTGAACTGTCCTTACCTGTCGTGACCTTACCTGTCCGGGCCTGGCCAGACCTGACCAGACCTGAACTAATCTGACATAACCTCACCTAACCAAACCTAACCTATCCTAACTCTTGTAAAACCTATCCTAGCCAAACTCACCCAAGCTTTAGCAAACCTAATATAACCAAACCCAACCAACCCAAACTTTTCCTAACCAAACATAACGAAACCTGACCTAACATGACCTAACCTAACCTAGCTAACCTAGCTTAACCTAACCGAACATAACTAACCCAACCAATCCTAACCTAAGATCACCTATCCTAACCTAACCTATCGTAAGCTAACCTAACCTAACCTAACATAACATAACCTAACCTGACCTGACCTGACTTCACCTGACCTTACCTGTCCTTTCGTGGCCTGGCCTGATGTGACCTGACCTGACCTGACCTGTCCTGACCTGACCTGACTTGACCTGACCTTACCTGGCCTGACATGGCCTGGCGTGAAGTGACCTAACCTATCCTGGCCTGACCTGACCGAACATGTCCTCTCCTGACCTGACCTGACCTGACCTGACTTCACCTGACCTGACCTGACCTAACCTGACATGACATAACATAACCAAACCTAACTTAACCTAACCAAACCTAACATAACATAACCAATCCTAACCTAACCTAACCTAACCCGACCCAATCAATCCTAACCTACTGTAATCAAACCTAACATAAACTCACCTAACCTAACCCAACCTGTTGTAATCTACCCTAACCTAACCTAACATAATATAACCTAACCTTACCTGACCTGACCGTACTTGACAGTTGCTGAACTGACCTGGCCTGCCCTGACATTCCCCGACCTGACTCGACATCACCCGACCCGACATGGAATGGCCTGACATCTCATGACGTGACAGGAACTGACCCGTTATTCCCTGGCATATCCTGGGCTGGCCAGACCGGACATTGCCTGTCCTGACCTGACCTGTCCTGAACTGAACTGGCCTGACCTGACCTGAACTGACCTGACGTGACCTGACCTGTCCTGACCTGACCTGACCTGCCCTGAGGCGACATGTCTTCACCAGACCTGAATTCACTTGACCGGACCTGGTATGGCCTAACCTGTCCTTATGTGAAAGGAACTGACCCGTCATGACCTGACCCGAACTGACCTGACCCGACCAGACACGAACTGCCAGGACACGTCATGACCAGACGTGACATGACCTGACCTGACCTGAGATGGCCAGACCTGACCAGACCTGCCCTGACCTGACATGAACTAACTGACCTGACCTGTCCTGACAGGACATGGCCTTGCCTGAACGGACCTGATGAGACCTGACCTAATCTGACTTAACCTAACCTAACCTAACCTAAGCTAACCTATCCTAACTTTGAAAACCTATCCTAGCCAAACCTACCCAAGATTAAGCAAACCTAACATAACCAAATCCAACCTACCCAAACTTTTCCTAACCTAACATAACGAAACCTAACCTAACATGACCTAACCAAACCTAGCTAACCTAGCTTAATCTAACCTAACGTAACCTATCCCAACCAATCCTATCCTAACCTAATCAAACCTAACCTAAGCTCACCTAACCTAACCTAACCTATCGCAAGCAAATCTAACCTAACCTAACCTAACTTAATCTAACCTGAACTGACCTGACCTGTCCTGACCTGACCTGACTTCACCTGACCTGCCCTGACCTAACATGACCCGACAAGGAAAGCCCTGACCTGCCCTTACCTGAACTGGCCTGACCTGTCATGACCTTACCTGGCATGGCCTGGACTGAACTGACCTGACCAGACCTATCCTGGCCTGACCTAACCTGTCCTGACCTGACCTGACTTGACCTGACCTTACCTGGCTTGACATGGCCTGATCTGACGTGACTTGTCCGATCCTGGCCTGACCTGACCGAACCAGACCTCGCCTGACCTGAGCACACCTGACTTTGCCTGACCTGACCTGACCAAACCTGTCCATCCTGGAATGTCCTAGCCTGCCCTGACTTGAACTGACCTTACCTGTCGGTTCCTTAACTGTCCTGGCCTGGCCTGACCTGACCTGACCTGACCTGACCTGGCCTAACCTAACCTAACCCGACCTGACCTGACCTGTCGAAATCTGACCTGACTTGACCTGACCTTACCTGGCTTGACATGGCCTGGC
Source organism: Eufriesea mexicana (assembly GCF_001483705.2). Lineage (NCBI taxonomy): Eukaryota > Metazoa > Arthropoda > Insecta > Hymenoptera > Apidae > Eufriesea > Eufriesea mexicana. Next base: position 14,380 of record NW_016914526.1, read on the forward strand.
CTGATGTGACCTGTCCTATCCTGGCCTGACCTGACCGAACATGACCTCTCCTGACCTGACCTGACCTGACTTCACCTGACCTGACAGTAACATAACCTAACCCGACCTGACCTCGCCTGACATCACCTGACCTCACCCGACACCACATGGAATGTCCTAGCCTGCCCTGACTTGAACTGTCCTTGCCTGTCGTGACCTTACCTGTCCGGGCCTGGCCTGACCTGACCAGACCTGAACTAATCTGACATAACCTCACCTAACCAAACCTAACCTATCCTAACTCTTGTAAAGCCTATCCTAGCCAAACCTACCCAAGCTTTAGCAAACCTAATATAACCAAACCCAACCTACCCAAACTTTTCCTAACATAACATAACGAAACCTAACCTAACATGACCTAACCTAACCTAGCTAACCTAGCTTAACCTAACCGAACATAACCTAACCGAGCATAACATAACCCAACCAATCCTAACCTAATCTAATCAATCCTAACCTAAGATCACCTATCCTAACCTAACCTACCGTAAGCTAACCTAACCTAACCTAACATAACATAACCTAACCTGACCAGACCTGACTTCACCTGACCTTACCTGTCCTTTCATGGCCTGGCCTGATGTGACCTGACCTGACCTGTCCTGACCTGACCTGACTTGACCTGACCTTACCTGGCCTGACATGCCCTGGCGTGAAGTGACCTATCCTATCCTGGCCTGACCTGACCGAACATATCCTCTCCTGACCTGACCTGATCTGACTTCACCTGACCTGACCTGACCTGACCTATCCTGGCCTGACCTAACCTAACCTAACCTAACCTAACCTAACCAAACCAAACCAATCCTAAGCTATCGTAATCAAACCTAAACTAAACTCACCTAACCTAACCTAACGTATCGCAAGCAAACCTAACCTAACCTAACCAAACGTAATCTAACCTGAACTGACCTGACCTGTCCTGAAATGACCTGACTTGACATGACCTTACCTGGCCTGACGTGGAATGGCGTGAAGTGACCTAACCTATCCTGGCCTGACCTGACTTTCCCTGACCTGGCCTGACCTAACCTGACCAACCTGGAATGTCCTAGCCTGCCCTGACTTGACCTGACCTTACCTGGCCTGACGTGGAATGGCGTGAAGTGACCTAACCTATACTGGCCTGACCTGACTTTCCCTGACCTGACCTGACCTAACCTGACCAACCTGGAATGTCCTAGCCTGCCCTGACTTGACCTGACCTTCCCTGGCTTGACCTGACCTGACTTCACCTGACGTGACCTGACCTAACGTGACCAACCTGGAATGCCCTAGCCTGCCCTGACTTGAAGTGACCTTACCTGTCGCGACGTTACCTGGCCTGGCCTTGCCTGATCTGACCTAACCTAGCCTAAACCGCCCAGATCAGGTCTGACATGACCTGGCCAGACATGCCCTTACCTGACCAGAGCTGACCTGACCTGGCCTGAC
>NW_016914527.1:0-587 GCF_001483705.2 Eufriesea mexicana
TACAGCATTGCAATGGATATAGCACGCCAATTCAATCCTTCCTCCTTATTTATGAAAGAAAGACAGCTTACCACGATATTAGTCGATACGTCAATAAAATTGAATTTTCCAGCCACAATCTATATCATTGCAATGGCTATAGCACTCAAAAACCTTCTTTCCTCCTTACTTAAGCAAGCAACTTATCTCACCACGATATTTGTCGAAAATACCAACAAAGTTGTATTTTCCAGCCACATTCTGTACCATTGCAATGGCTATAGCACTCAAAAAGCATCTTTGCTCCTTACTTAATCAAGGAAGTTAGCTCACCACGATATTTGTCGAAAATGTCAACAAAATTGTGTTTTCCAGCCTCATTCTATTCCATTGTAATGGCTATAGCACTCAAAAAGCATCTTTCCTCCTTACTTCCGAAGGAAGGTAGCTCACCACGATATTAGTCGAAAATGTCAACAAAATTGTATTTTCCAGCCACATTCTATATCATTGCAATGGCTACAGCACTCAAAAAGCATCTTTCCTAATTACTAACGCATGGAAGTTAGCTCACCACGATATTAGTCGAAAATGTCAACAAAATTGTA
>NW_016914528.1:0-1473 GCF_001483705.2 Eufriesea mexicana
AGGCTCTTTCATATTCTGCATGCCTCTGGGGACGTCAGCAATATATGTCGCAGCACATTGTGTTGAGATATGTAACGTTCGTTTATGTTAGGATTGGATAGGCTTGGTTAGGGTAGCTTTCACCTTTGTGCTGTACACTGCATTTCGGTTGAATTCTACGATCTACATTGTACTAGTATACACTGCTTGGCTCTGTGCGGGCCAGCATTAATTGTCTCGGTACGTCAGGTTGAGGTATGTTGCGCTTGGTTTCGTTACGTTTGATTAGCTTAAGACGGAATAGCTTTGACCTTTGTGCTATACACTGCTATACGGTGGATTTCTGTGATCAACTGCGCCCTTGTATTTCCGGCTTGGCTCTGGGGATGGCAGAAATAGTGGTCTCGGCTGGTTGGGTTGAGTTAGGTTACGTTCGGTTTCGTTACGTTTGATTCCGTTACGTTTGGTTTCGTTACGTTTGGTTAGGTTAGGATGGTATATCACTTTCACTTTTATCCTATACACCGTTACCCGGTTGATTTCTGCGCTCCACTGTGCACTATTATGCTCTGCTTGGCACAGGGGAGGCCAGCAGTAGTGTTCTCGGCGCGTAAGGTTTGGTTGTGTTACGTTTGGTTACGTTACGTTTGGCAATGTTATGATAGGATACCTTTGACTTTCGTACCATACTCTCTTGTTCGTTGGATTCCTGCGCTCTACAGTGCTATACTATATTCTACTTGGCCCTGGCGAGGCCAGCAACAGTGGTCGCAGAACGTCATGTTGAGTTAGTCTACTTTTGGTTTGGCTATGTTAGTTTGGGTTGGTCTCAGATTTCTTTGACTTCTCTGTTAAACACTGCGATTCCATTGATTCCTGTGCTCTGCTCTCCTGTAATATGTTCCGCTTGGCTCTGGGAATGGCAACAGTTGATGTCTCGCCATTTTAGGTTGAGTTAGTATACGGTTGGCTACGTTACGTTTGGTTTGGTTCTGATAGGGTAGCTTTGACTTTTGTGATATACACTGCCACTCTATGGATTTCTGGGCTTTTCTCACCTCGAGCATTTCCTGCTCGACCCTGTGGAGGCGTGCAATAGCGGTCTCGACACGTTAGATTGAAATAGGTCATGTTTAGTTGTGCCACGTTTAGGATATGTTATGTTAGGTTAGGTAGGGTTACGTTCGTTTGGGTTAAATTTGTTTGGGTTAGGATAGGATATCCTTGTCTTTCGTGACATGCACTGCCATTATATGGACCTCTGCGCCCTACTCTCCCCAAATATGCTCAGCTTGGCGATGGGCAGTCCAGCAATGGTTGGCTAGGCACGTTATGATTGGATAGCTTACTTTGGGTTACGTTAGGTTAGGTCAGGTTAGGTTAGGTCAGATTAGGTAAGGGTATCTTTTCATTTTCTTCTTTACACTTGATTGCGGCAGATTCCTGCGCTCTTCATTGCTCTACTATGCGCTGCTCGACTCTTGGGATGCCAGC
>NW_016914529.1:0-612 GCF_001483705.2 Eufriesea mexicana
ATTTTCGACTAATATCGCGGTTATCTATCTTTCTTCCGTAAATAAGACGGAAAGATTCTACTGGAGCGCTATTGCCATTGCAATGCAGCAGAATCTGGCTGGAAAATTCAATTTTATTTACATTTTCGACTAATATCGTGGTGAGCTAACTTTCTTCAGTATATCAGGAGGAAAGATTCTATTGGCATACTATAGGCATTGCAATTCTATAGAATCTTGCTGGAAAATTCAATTTTATTGACATTTTCGACTAATATCGTGGTGAGCCAGCTTCCTTGCATAAGTAAGGAGGAAAGATCCTTTTGGCGTGCTATAGCCATTGCAATGCTGCAGAATCTGGCTGGAAAATTAAAGTTTATTGAACATTTTTGTCTAATATCGTGGTGAGCCAGCTTTCTTGCGTAAATAATGAGGAAAGATACTTTTGGCGTGCTATAGCCATTGCAATGATATAGAATCTGGCTGGAATGTTCAATACTAATGACAGTTTCGACTATTATCGTGGTGAGCTATCCCTCTTGCCTAAATAAGCAGGGTAGATTCTATTGGCGTGACATATACACTGCAATGATGTAGAATGTGGTTGGAAAATTCAATTTTATTAACATTTTC
>NW_016914530.1:0-3708 GCF_001483705.2 Eufriesea mexicana
TGGCATGCTATGGGCATTGCAATGCTATAGAATCTTGCTGGAAAATTCAATTTTATTGACAGTTTCGACTTATATCGTGGTGAGCTAACTTTCTTGCATGAATAAGGTGGAAAGATACTATTGGCGTGCTATTGCCTTTGCATTGCTGTAGAATCTGGCTGTAAAGTGCAATAGTAATGATATTTTCGACTCATATGCTGGTGAGCTTTCTTTCTTGCATAAACAAGGAGGAAATATTATATTGGCGTGTTATAGCCATTGTAATGATATAGAATCTGGCTGGAAAGTTCAATACTATTGTCAGTTTCGACTATTATCGTAGTGAGCTATCCTTCTTGCCTGAACAAGCAGGGTAGATTCCATTGACGTGCTATAGACACTGCAATGATATTGAATGTGGTTGGGAAATCCAATTTTATTAACATTTTCGGCTAATATCGTGGTGAGCAAAATTCGTTGCATAGGTAAGGAGGAAGGATACGTTCGGAGTGCTATAGCCATTGCAATGATGCAGAATCTGATTGGAAAATTCAATTTTACTGTCATTTTCCACTAATATCGTGGTGACCTAACTTCCTTGCATACGTGAGGAGGAAAAGTACTTTTGGAGTGTTATATCCACCGCAATGCAGAAGAATCGGTCTGGAAAATTTAATTTTATTTACATTTTTGACTAATATCGCGGTGAGCTATCTTTCTTGCATAAATAAGGTGGAAGGATTCTATTGGCGTGCTATACCCGCTGAAATGCTGCGGAATCCGGCTGGAAAATTCATTTTATTGACATTTTCGTCCAATATTGTGGTGAGCTGCCTTTCTTGCAGAAACAAGGAGGAAAGATTGTATTGGCAAGCTGTAACCATTGCAATAGTATAGAATCTGGCTGGAAACTTCATTTTTGTTGACATTTTCGACTGATATCGTGGTGAGACAGCTTCCTTGCATAAGTATGGTGGAAAGATGCTTTTTTCGTACTATAGCCATTGCAATGCTGTAGAATGTGGCCGGAAAATTCAATTTTATTTACATTTTCGAGTAATATCGTGATGAGTTAACTTTCTTGCATAAATAAGGAGGATAGATTCCAGTGGCGTGCTATAGGCATTGCAATGCTATAGAATCTGAATGGAATTTACTATTTTATTCACATTTACGACTAATGCCGTGTTGAGCTAACTTTGTTGGGTATATAAGGAGGAAAAATTCCATTGGCGTGCTATAGCCAGTGCAGTGCTACAGTATCTGCCTGTAAAATATAATTTTATTGATATTTTCGACTAATATCGTGCAAGTGAGCTATCTTTCTTGCATAAATAAGGAGGATGGATTCTATTGGCGTGCTATACCCGCTGAAGTGCTGCGGAATCCGGCGGGAAAATTCAATTTTATTGACATTTTCGAATCATATTGTGGTGCGCTACCTTTCTTACATAAATAAGGAGGAAAGATTCTTTTGGCGTGCTATAGCCATTGCAATGATATGGAATCTGGCTGGAAAGTTCAATACTATTGTCAGTTTCGACTATTATCGTATTGAGCTATCCTTCTTGCCTGAACAAGCAGGGTAGATTCCATTGACGTGCTATAGACACTGCAATGATATTGAATGTGGTTGGAAAATCCAATTTTATTAACATTTTCGGCTAATATCGTGGTGAGTTAACTTTCTTGCATAAACAAGGAGGAAAGATTATATTGGCAAGCTATAACCATTGCAATGCTGTAGAATCTGGCAGGAAAATTCAGTTCTATTGACATTTTCGGCTAATATCGTGGTGAGTTAACTTTCTTGCATAAACAAGGAGGAAAGATTATATTGGCAAGCTATAACCATTGCAATGCTGTAGAATCTGGCAGGAAAATTCAGTTCTATTGACATTTTCGACTAAAATCGGTGTGAGGTATCTTTCCTCCGTAAATCAGGGGGAAATATTATGTTGGTATGCTATAGGCATTACAATGATATAGAATCTAGCTGGAAAATTAAATTTTATTGACAATTTTGCCTAATTTCGTGGTGAGACAGCTTCCTTGCATAAGTATGGAGGAAAGATACTTTTTTCGTACTATAGCCATTGCAATGCTGTAGAATGTGTCCGGAAAATTCAATTTTATTGACATTTTCGAGTAATATCGCGGTGAGTTAACTTTCTTGCATAAACAAGGAGGAAGGATTCTATTGGCGTGCTATACCCGCTGAAATGCTGCAGAAACCGGCTGGAAAATTCATTTTTATTGACATTTTCTTATAATACTTCGGTGCGCTACCTTTCTTGCATAAATAAGGAGGAGAGACTCTAATGGCGCGCTATAGGCATACCAATGCAATACAATCTTCCTGGAAAATTCAATTTCATTAACATTTTCGACTAATTTCGTGGTGAGCTAACTTTCTTGTATAGGTAAGGTGGAAGGATCCGTTCGGAGTGCTATAGCCATTGCAATGCTGCAGAATCTGATTGGAAAATTCAATTTTATTGACATTTCGGCTAATATCGTGGTGAGTTACCTTTCTCGCATAAACAAGGACGAAAGATTCTATTGTCGTGCTATAGGCTTTGCAATGCTATGCAATCTTTCTGGAAATTTCAATTATATTGACATTTTCGACTAATTTCGTGATGAGCTAACTTCCTTGCATAGGTAAGGAGGAAAGAAAAGTTCGGAGTGCTACACCCATTGCAATGCTGCAGAATCGGGCTGGAAAATTCAATTTTATTGACATTTTCGTCTAATATCTTGGTGAGCTAACTGTCTTGCATAAACAAGGAGGAAGGATTATATTGGCAAAATATAACCATTGCAAAGGTATAGAATCTGGCCGGAAAATTCAATTTTATTGACATTTTCGAATAATATTGTGGTGCGCTACCTTTCTTGCATAAATAAGGAGGAAAGATTCTTTTGGCGTGCTATAGCCATTGCAATCATATGGAATCTGGCTGGAAAGTTCAATTTTGTTGACATTTTCGAATAATATTGTGGTGCGCTACCTTTCTTGCATAAATAAGGAGGAAAGATTCTTTTGGCGTGCTATAGCCATTGCAATGCTGCTGAATCTGATTGGAAAATTCAATTTTATTGTCATTTTCCACTAATATCGTGGTGAGCTAACTTCCTTGTATAGGTAAGGAGGAAAGATCCGTTCGGAGTGCTATAGCCATTGCAATGCTGCTGAATCTGATTGGAAAATTCAATTTTATTGTCATTTTCCACTAATATCGTGGTGAGCTAACTTCCTTGTATAGGTAAGGAGGATAGATCCGTTCAGAGTGCTATAGCCATTGCAATGCTGCAGAATCGGATTGGAAAATTCAATTTTATTGTCATTTTCCACTAATATCGTGGTGAGCTAGCTTCCTTCCCTAAGTAAGGAGGAATGATCCTTCTGGAGCGCTGTAGCCATTGCAATGCAGTAGAATCTGACAGGCAAATTCAATTTTATTCACATTTTCGACTAATATCGTGGTGAGTTCACTTTTTCGCATAAATAAGGAGGAAAGATCCTATAGTAGTGCTATAGGCTATGCAATGTTATAGAATCTGGCTGGAAAGTTCAATATTAGTGACAGTTTCGACTATTAAAGTGGTGAGCTATACTTCTTGACTAAATAAGCCGGGTGGATTCCATTAGTGAACTATAGGCACTGCAATGCTATAGAATCTGGATGGAAAATTCAATTTTATTGACATTTTCGGCTAATATCG
>NW_016914531.1:0-482 GCF_001483705.2 Eufriesea mexicana
TTCAACTGTTGTGCTATATACTGCTATTGGGTTTATTTCTGCGCCCTAAATTGCTCTACTATATTCGGCCCGACTATGGTGTGGCGAACAATAGTGGCCGTGGCAGGCTACGCTGCGATATGTTACGTTTGGTAATATGTCACGTTAGGCCATGTTTGGCGATAATAGCTAAGACTTTCGAGCTTTACACGGATATTTGGCCGATTTCTGAGTTCTACTGTGCTCTACCATATTCTTCTTGGCTGTGGGGTGCCAGGTGAAGCTGTCGCTGCACGCTATGTTGAGCTATGCTACGTTCGGTTGACGCAGGTTACGTCAGCCTATGCTAGGGTATCTACGGCTTTTGTGCCATTTACTGCTATTCGGTGGATTTCTGCGGTCTAATGCCCTCTAATATGCTATGCTTGGCGCAGGGATGCAAAGTAATAGTGGTCTCGGCACGTTAGGCTTTGCAAGGTTACGTTCATTTTTGTTACGTTTGG
>NW_016914532.1:0-1033 GCF_001483705.2 Eufriesea mexicana
GTGGACCGAATAGCAGTGTATAGCACAAAAGACAAAGCTACCATAACCATACAAATCCTAACACAGCCAAGCCAAGCGAAACGTAACTCGACTTAGCGTGCCGAGACCACCAATGCTGGCCCCACAGAGCCATGCAGAACATACTAGAGCACATTAGAGAGCAGTAATCCTCCGCATTGCAGTTTGCGGCACAGAAGTCAAATGTAACCTGACCTAACCTGTCTTAACCTGGCCAAGCCGAGCGTAACATAGCTAAACACAACGTGCCGAGAATAATCTTGCTTGCCCCCCAGAGACGAGCAGGGCATATTAGAGCAATGTACAGCGCCGAAGTTCACAATATAGCGTTGTACAGCGTAATAGTCAAAGCTACCCTATCCTCAGCTTCACAAACGTAACAGAAGCGAACGCTACCCATCCCAAACTAACGTGCCGGGACCACTGTTGATGTCCTCCCAGAGCCAAGCAGAACTTACTAGAGCCCAGTAGAACGCAGAAGTCCACAGAAGAACAGTCAGCACGAAAGACAAAGCAATCGATACCTAACCCAAACTAACGTAACCTAACGAAACGAAGCATATCTCGAACTAACGTGCCGAGAACTCTATTACTGGCCACGCCACAGCTGAGCAAGGTATAGTAGAGCAACGCAGTGCGCAGAAATCCGTCGAATAGCATTATGTAGCACAAAAGGCAAAGCTATCCTCTCCTACCCTATCCAAACATAGTCTAACCAAACGCATCCTAACATAACTTAAAGTGCAGAGACCGCATTTGCTGTACTGAACGGAGCCAAGCAGAATATACTAATGCCCAGTAGAGCGCAGAAAGCCTCAAAATAGCAGTGTATAGCACTAACGACGAAGATAACCTATCCTAACGTGTCCCAACCTAACCCAAATATCGTAACAAAAATCAGCCTATCGCGCCACGACCGCTATTGCTGGTATCTCCAGAGGGGATCCGATTGTAGTAGAGGAACGAAGAGCGCAGAAATTCGCCGAACAGCAGTGTATAGCACAAAAATTAAAGT
>NW_016914533.1:0-477 GCF_001483705.2 Eufriesea mexicana
ATGGATGTGTGGATGTATGAATGTATGGATTGATGGATGTATGGATGGATGGAGGTGTGGGTGGATGGATGTATGTAAAGATGGATGTATGAATGGATGTATGTATGGATGAATGGTTGGATGGATGGATGGATGTATGGATGGATTGAGGTATTGATGAACGGATGTGCGGATGTATGGATGTATGTATGAATGGATGTACGGACGGATGGATGCATCGACTGATGGACGTACGGATGGATGCATTTATGGAGGTATGGGTGTGGGGATATGTTTGGATGGATGGATGTATGGTTGGATGGGTTTGTGGATGGGTGGATGAGTGGATGTATGTATGTATGTGTGCATGGATGTATGTATGGATGCATTTACGGGTGTATCTATGCATGTATGTATGGATGAGTGTATGGGTGAATGCATGGATGTATGGATGTATGTATGGACGTATGTATGGATGTACGTGTGGATGGATGAGTG
>NW_016914534.1:0-820 GCF_001483705.2 Eufriesea mexicana
ACAGCATTGTAATGGCTATAGCACGGCAACAGTATCTTTCCTCCTTATTTATTCAAGAATGTTTTCTTACCACAATATTAGTCGAAAATGTCAATGAAGTTGAATTTTCGTGCCAGATGCTACAGCATTGCAATGGCTATAGCACGCCAATAGATACTTTCCTCATTATTTATGCAAGAAAGCTAACTCGACACGATATTAGTCGAAAATGTCAATAAAATTGAATATTCCATCCTGATACGATAGAATTGCAATGGCTATAGCTGGCCAATAGAATCTTTCCTCCTTATTCATGCAAGGACGTCAGCTCACGACGATATTAGTCGAAAATGTGAATAAAATTACATTTTCCAGCCAGACCCAGTTGCATTACAATGGCTATAGCTCGCCAGAAGAATCTTTCCTCCTTACACATGCAAGGTTGTCAGCTCACCACCATATTAGTCGGAAATGTAAATAAAATTGAATTTTCCATCCAGATACTAAAGAATTGCTATGGCCATAGCAGGCCAATAGAACCTTTGCTCCTTACTTATGCCAGAATGTCACCTCACCACGATATTACTCGAAAATGTCAATAAAATTGAATTTTCCAGGCAGATTCTATAGCATTGTAATTGGTATAGCGTTCCAATGGAATCTTTCCTCGTTATTTATGCAAGGATGTGAGCTCACTACGATATTGGTCGAAAATGTCAATAAAACGGAATTTTCCATCCAGATACTATAGAATTGCGACGTCCATAGCTGGCCAATCGTATCTTTCCTCCGTATTTATGCAAGGATGTCAGCTCACCACGATATTGGTCGAAAATGTCAA
>NW_016914535.1:0-1207 GCF_001483705.2 Eufriesea mexicana
CAGAGGCGAGCAGATCATGGTAGAGCACACCGGAGCGCAGAAATCCCCCGTATATCAGTCTATACCAAGAATGACAAAGCTAACCTTAACCAACCCAAACGAACATATCGTAACCAAACGTAGCATAGCTCAACCTAACGAGCCGAGACCGCTATTACTGGCCTCCCTACAGTCAAACAAAGCACATTAGAGCACAGTATCGCGCAGAGGACCACCTAACTGCAGTATAATGAGCAATAGTCAATGCTATCCTATCCTGCACTGACAAACGTAACATAAAGAAACGTAGCCTAAATCAAACTAACGAGTCGGAAACATTATTACTCGCATTCCCTGAGTCGAGCAGAGTATAGTGGAGCAACGTATAGAGTAGAAGTCAGCAGAATAGCAGCTTGCAGCACAGAAATCCAGCCTGCCCTCCCTTAACCCATCGAAACGTCTTATAGCCAAACGTAACCTAACTTAAACCAAAGTGTCGAGACCATTATAGCTGAATTTCCCAGTGCCAAGCAGAAAATACCAGAACACAGTTGAGCGCAGGAAAACACCGCAAAGCCCGGCGTACCACGCAAGTCAAAGATATGCAGACCAAACCCGAACAAACGTAACCTAACCAAACGTAGCATAACTCAACCTAACGAGCCGAGACGGCTGTTGCTGACCTCCTCAGAGCCAAGCAGAGCTTATTAGAGCACGGTAGAGTGCAAAAATCCGCCGAATGGCTGTGTACAGCACAAAAGCCAAAGCTATCCTCGCCCAACATAACCAACCGTAACATACCCAAACGTAGCATAACTCAACCTAACGTGCAGCGACCACTATTTCCGGCCCCCTCAGAGACAGGCAGATCATATTAGAGCACATTATAGCGAAGTAGTCCACCTAATAGCAGTATAGAGCACAAAAGTCGAAGCAACCCTTCCGTAGCCTAACCAAACGCCACATAACCCAGCGCAAAGTAATCGAACCTAACGTGCCTAGCCCACTATTCCTGGTATCCCCAGTGCCAAGCAAAACACGCCAGAGCAGAGTAGAACGCAGAAGTCCACCGAGTAGCAGTGCACAGCGCAAAAGATGAAGCTATCCTAGCCACACTTAGCCTAACGCTACCTAACCGAACGTAACCTGACTCAACATAACGCGTCGAGACCACTATTGCTGGCTTCCCAGGGCCAAGATGAAAGCACTAGAGCTCTGTAGGCCGCAG
>NW_016914535.1:9468-11825 GCF_001483705.2 Eufriesea mexicana
AGCGCGGATGTCCATACAACCGCAGTGTATACCACAAAAGTCAAAGACACACTATCCCAACATGGCAAAAAGTGTCACAGCCGAATGTAACACAACTGAACCTAACGTGCCGCAGATTATGCTGCTTGACCCCACGAACTCAAGCACTACACACTTGAGCAGAGCAGAGCTCAGAAATTCATGGAATCGTAGTGTACGGCGCAAAAGTCGAACATACCCTGTCATAACTGGACCTAACCTAGCCTAGCCAAACGTAACATAACTAAACCTAACGTGCGGATACCAACATTGCTCGCCTCCCCGGAGCAAAGCAGAGCATATTAGATCGGAGTAGAGTGCAGAAATCCACCCCATAACAGTGTACAGCAGGAGAGTCAAAGCTATCCTAGCCTAACCAAACCAAACATAACATAACCAAACGTAACCAGACTCACCCTAACGTGCCGCGACCAGTATTGCTGGCTTCCACAGAGCCGAGCAGAGCATAATAGAGAAGAGTAGAGAGCAGAAATCCATAGAATCGCAGTGTACAGCACAAAAACCAAGGACATCTAAACCTAACCCAAACTATCGCAACCGATCCATGCGTAGCGTAAATCAGCCTAACGTGCCGAGACCACTGGTTCTGGCATCCAGAGGGCCAAGCAGAGAATATTAGAGCACAGTAGAGCGCAGAAAACCACCGAACGGCAGTGTATGGCACAAAAGTCATAGCAACACTATCTGAGTCTAACATAACCTAACATAGCCAAACGTAGCATGTCTCATCGTAACGTGCCGAGACCATTATTGCTGTCCTCCTCGGAGCCTGGCGGAACATATTAGGTAACAGTAGAGGGCAGACGTCCGACGCAACGCAGTGCATAGCACAAAAGTCAAAGATATCCAAGCATTACTTGCCCTAACCCAACACAGCCAAACGCATTACTCAACATAACTTGCCGGGGCCATTATTGCTGACCTCCCCAGGGCAAAGCAGAACATAGCAGATCACAGTAGACAGCAGCAATCTACGGAGAAACAGCGTATAGTGCAAAAGTCAAAGCTATCGTTTCCTAACATAACCAACCGTAACGTAATCAATCGTAGCGTAAATCAAACTAACTTGCCGCGGCCACTGTTCCTGGCGTCCCAGAATCAAGCAGAATATGATAGAGGGCAGTAGAGTCCAGATGTCCATGGGACACCTGTGTTGAGCACAAATCTCAAAGCAATCCTAACCAATCGCAAAGAAGTCTAACTCGACCGAAAGAGGTCTAACGCAACCAAACGTGCCGCAACCAGTATTGCTGACCCACGAAGTGACAAGCAGGGCACAATAGAGGAGAGTAGAGCGCAGGAATCCATAGAATCACAGTGTGTAGCAGGAAAGTCGTAGCTATCCAGACCTAACCAATGCCAACGTGACGTAAGGGCAGTGTATTGCACAAAAGTCAAAGCTATCCTATCCAAACCTAACCAAACGTAACGTAATCATACGCACCCCAACATAACCTAACGTACAGAGACAAGTATTGATGGCAGCCTCAGAGCCAAGCAGAATATACTGCAGCACAGTATAGCGCATAAGTCCACCGAATAGCGGTGTGTAGCATAAGAGTCAAAGCTATCCTAACCTAACCTATCCAATCGTAACGCTACCAAGCCCGGCATAGCGAAACGTATCGTGCCGCGACCACTATTGTTGTCCTTCCCAGAGACGAGCAGAGTATAGTAGAGCAAAGTTGGGCGCAGAAAGCCACCAAACGGCAACGTATTGCACAATAGTCAAAGACACTCCAACCTAACCAGGCATTACCTAACCGAACCAAACGTAGAATATCTAAACCCAACGAGACGAGACCCCCTTTTCTGGCCCCATCGAAGCCAAGCAGAACAGATTAGAGCACTGTGGGGCGCAGAAATTCACGGAACAGTATTGTACAGCACAAAAGTGTAAAGACGTTCTGCCCAAACATAGCATAACCTGACCTTACAGAAAGTAACCAAACTAAACTTATCGTGCCACGATCGCCATTGCTGTCCTCAGAAAATTCGAGTGGAGTATAGGAGAGCAACGAACAGAAGAGAAATTCACCGGACAGCAGTGTATAGCACAAAGGTCAAAGATATCCTTTCCTAGCCATGCCAAACGCGCCGCGAACTGCATTTCTGGCCTTCCCGGAGCAAAGCAAAGAGTATTAGGTAACAGTAGCGCGCAGAAAGCCACCGAATGGTTGTGTGCAGCACAAAAGTTAAAGCTACTCTACCCCGACCTAATCAAACATGACATAAACTATCGTAAAGCAATCAAGCATGATGTACCTAGTCCAGTATTACTGAGCTCCCATAGCATAGCAGAACACATTAGAGCACAC
>NW_016914536.1:0-272 GCF_001483705.2 Eufriesea mexicana
AAGTTAGCTCACCACAATATTAGTCGGAAATGTCAATAAAATTGAGTTTTTCAGCCACATTCTTTAGCATTGCAATGGATATAGCACGCCAAAAGCATCTTTCCTCCTTACCAATGCAAGGAAGATATGTCACCACGATATAAGGCGAAAATGTCAATAAAATTTGATTTTCCAGGAGGATTCGATAGCATTCAATGCCTATAGCACGTCAATATAAACGTTCCTCCTTAGTTATGTAAGAAAGTTAACTCGCCACGATATTAGTCGAAAAT
>NW_016914537.1:0-1119 GCF_001483705.2 Eufriesea mexicana
TATTTTCCAGCCACAATCTATCTCATTGCAATGGCTATAGCGCTCAAAAAGCATCTTTCCTCCCAACTTACGCAAGGAAGTTAGCTCACCACGATATTAGTCGAAAATGTAAACAAAATTGTATTTTCCAGCCACATTCTATACCATTGCAATGGCTATAGCACTCAAAAAGCATCTGTACTCCTTATTTATGTAAGAAAGTTAGCTCACCGCTGTATTAGTCGAAAATGTGAGTAAAATTGAACTTTCCAGTCAGATTCTACAGCATTGCGACGGCTATAGCTCGCGAATTGAATCCTTCCTCTTTATCTATGAAAGGAAGATAGCGTACCACGATATTATTCGAAAGTGTCACTAAAATTCAACTTTCTAGACAGGTTCTACTGCATTGAAATGCCTATAGCACGCCAATGGTATCTACCATCCTTAATTATGCAAAAAGGATAGCTCCCAACTATAGTAGTCGAATCTGTCAATATAATTGAACTTTCCAGCCTGATTCTATAGCATTGCAAAGGCTATAGCATGCCAATAGTATCATTCCGCCTTATTTATGTAAGAGAGCTAGCTCACCACAATAGTAGTCGAAAATGTCAACAAAATTGTATTTTCCAGCCACAATCTATCTCATTGCAATGGCTATAGCGCTCAAAAGGCATCTTTCCTCCCTACTTACGCAAGGAAGTTAGCTCACCACGATATTAGTCGAAAATGTAAACAAAATTGTATTTTCCAGCCACATTCTATACCATTGCAATGGCTATAGCACTCAAAAAGCATCTGTACTCCTTATTTATGTAAGAAAGTTAGCTCACGGCTATGATAGTCGAAAATGTCAATAAAATTGAACTTTCCAGTCACATTCTAAAGCATTGCAATGGCTACAGCTCGCGAATTGAATCCTTCCTCTTTATTGATGAAAGGAAGATAGCGTACCACGATATTATTCGAAAGTGTCAATAAAATTCAACTTTCTAGACAGAGCAGCAATGAAATGGCTATAGCACGCCAATGGTATCTACCATTCTTAATTATGCAAAAAAGAAAGCTCCCAAAGATATTAGTCGAAACTGTCAATATAATTGAACTTTCCAGCCTGATTCTATTGCATTGCAAAGG
>NW_016914538.1:0-2934 GCF_001483705.2 Eufriesea mexicana
TAGCATAGCCGAACGTTATCTATCATAACCTAACGTGCCGAGACCACTATTCCTGGCCTTCCGGAAACGATGCAAAACGTACCAGAGCACAGTAGAGCGCAAAAATCTGCCGAACAACAGTCTATACCACGAATATCACATCTATCCAAACCTAACCCAAGCCAACTTAACATAGCCGTACGTAGCCTAACTGAAACTAACGGGCGGAGAACACTATTAGTGGCCTCCCCATAGCCGAGTAGAGTATTGTAGAGCAACGTAGTCCGTAGAAACACAACGAATAGCAGTGCATAGCACAAGAGTCAAAGCTATCGTATCTTAACCTATCCAAACCCTATACAACCAAACGTTACCTTGCTCAACATTACGTGCCGAGACCAGTATTGCTGACATCCCCAGAGCAAATCAAAGTATGCTAGAGCACAGTAGAGCTCAGAAAGCCACCAAGTGGCTGTGTACATCACAAAAGTCATCGATAACATAACATAACCTGACCCAACCTAATCTAACCAAGCGTTGAATAACCAAACCTAACGAGACGCGAGCTCTATTCCAGGCCATCCCAGAGCCACCTAACCAAGTGTTGAATAACCAAACCTAACGAGACGCGAGCTCTATTCCAGGCCATCCCAGAGCCAGGTAGTTCACATTACAGCACAGCAGAGCGCTGAAATACATAGGATAGCGGTGTCCAGCGCAAATATCAAAGCCACCATGTCCAAACGTAGCCTAACGAAACCTAACCAAACGTGATCTATCAAAAGCTACCGTGCCACGACCGCTATTGCTGGTCACCCAGGGACTAGCCGCGTAAAGTAGAGCAATCAAGACCGCAGAGTTCCACCGAATAGCAGTGTAGAGCACAACATTCAGAGCTATCCAATCCTAACCTAGCCAAACGTAACGTAACTGTGCCCATTGTGCCCAGCCTACTATCGCTACCCTTCTCAGAGCCAAGCAGGGCATACTAGAGGAGAGTAGAGCGCAGAAATAAATAGAATCGCCGTATATAGCAGGAAAGTCAAAGCCATCCATGCCTAACCCAAACAATTACAACTTAACCAAACAAAGCTTAACTAAACAAAGCGTGCCACGACTAATACTGCTGTACTCCGCAGGGCCAAGTAGAATATAGTGGACTACAGTAGAGCGTAGAAATGCACCGAAGAACAGTGCATACCGCGAGAGTCAAAGTTATCCAAACATAACCCAAGCAAACAAAACCTAACCAAACGTAGCCTAACACAACCTAACGCCCGAGACAACTATTACTGGCATCCCCAGGGCCGAGCAGAGCATAGCGGAGCAATGAAGAGCGCAGAAACTCACCGAATTGCAGTGTACAGCGCAAAGGTCAAAGCAGCCAGACCAAACATAGCATATCCTTACATTTCCAAACGTAACCTAACTCAACCGAACGTGCCACGGCCACCATTCCTGGCCTCCCCAGAGACAAGCGGATGAGGGTAGAGCAACGCAGATCGCAAATATCGACCGAATAGCTGTGTATAGCAAAGAAGTCGAATCCATCCCAACCAAACGTTACGTAACCCAACAAAACGTGCCACGTCCGCTGTTGCTGGCCTCCCTAGAGACAAGCAGGTGCTAGTGGAGCTATACGGAGTACAGGTATTGACCGAATAGGACAAAATTGTGTATATAATTGTGTGTATAGCACAAAAGTTAAAGCTACCCTTACCAAACCTATCCTAACTTGGCAAAGCCAAGTGTATCCTAACTCAATCTAGCGTGAAGAGACCACCATTTCCGGCCTCTCCAGTACCGAGGAGAGTATAGTAGAGCAACGTAGGGCGCAGAAATCCACCGAATAGCGGTGAATAGCTCAAACGTCGTAGCTATCCTATCCAAAGCTAACCAAACGTAACATAATCTAACGTATTCCAACTCCTACTAACGTGCCGAGACAACTTTTGCTGCGCCCTCAGAGCCAAGCAGAACATTCTTGGGGAGGGTAGAGAGCAGGAATCCGTGCAATCGCAGTGCATAGTTCAATAGTCGAAACCAGCATATCCGGACATTGCCAAACGTAACACTACAAAATGTTAACTGTCTGGTTCTAACCTGCAGAAATCACTATTGCTGGCCTCCCCAGAGACACGCAGAACATGCTAGAGCATAGTAGATCGCAGGAGTCTGCCGAAAAACTATTTACACGACGAAAGTCAAAGCTATCCGAACATAACCAATGCTAATAAAGCCTATCCAAACGTAGCCAAACTCGACATAGCGAGCCGGCACCACTATTGCTGGACTCCCCAGCGCCAAGCGGAAAGTATTAGAGCACAGTAGAGCGCAGGAATCCACCGAATAGCGGTGTGCAGCACAATAGTCAAAGCTACCCTATCATAACCTAGCCAAACGTAACCAAGCGAACGTATCCTAACCCATCCTAAGGAGCCTGGACTTCTATTTCTTCCCCACTCAGAGCCAAGCAAAACATATTAGATGAGAGCAGAGCGCAGAAGTCCATAGGATCACCGTGTATTGTAGAAAATCAGAGCAACCCCTAGCAAACCTGACCTTAACGTAACTTAACCAAAGTAACGTTACGGAACCTAACTAGCCGCGACCATCATTGCTGGCGTCCCCAGGGACAAGCGGATCACTCTAGAGTACAGTGCAGCGCAGAAGTCCGCAGAATAGCAGTGTTGAGCACAAGAGTCAAAGCTATACACACCAGACCAAACCTAACCAAACCTAACCGAACGTAATCTAACTCAACGTATCGTGCGGTGACCAGTATTGCTGGCCTCCACACAGCAAAGCATAGAATATGTGAACGGAGTAGTGAGCAGAAATCCACCGAGAAGCGGATTATACCACAAAAGTCAATGCAATCCCAGCCTAACATAGCCACACATTAGATAACCAGACGTAACCTAACTTAAACTGACGTGCCTAGAATACTGTTGC
>NW_016914539.1:0-239 GCF_001483705.2 Eufriesea mexicana
TTAGGCGATCTATTCACCAAGCTATAACAGGCTATTGATTTTCAATAGACCTATTCTCTGGCAGTTAGATGGCTGTACTTGCCATTGGTTGAAGGCGTTATGCGACCTATTCACCAAGCTACAACGGACTATAGATTTTGAATAGGCTTGTCCTCTGGCAAGTAGATGGCTGTACCTGTCATTGCATTGAAGGCGTTAGGCGACCTATTCACCAAGCTATAACAGGTTATAGATTTTGA
>NW_016914540.1:0-6730 GCF_001483705.2 Eufriesea mexicana
CCAACTCAGGCTAACCTGACGAGACCACCATTGCTGGCCTCCACGGAGACATGCAAAATGTACCGGTGCACAATAGAGCGCAGAAATTAACCACACTGCGGCGAATAGCGTAAAAGCCACAGATATGCTATCCTAACCAGAACTAGTCCAACACAAACCGAAGTTGCGAAAACAAAAATGTCGTGCCGCGACCATTGCTCTTGTCCTCACCAGTGCAATGCAGAATGTAGTAGAGCACAGTAGATCACAGGAATCCGCCGAGTAGCAGAGTATAGCACAAAAGTCAAGGTAGCACATCCTAACCTAGACAAACGTAAAAAACCCAAACGTAATCTAGCGTAACCTAACATGACGAGGCCACCATTGCTGGCCTCCACAGTGTCAAGCAGAATGCACCAGAGCACAGTCGCGCGCAGAGATCCACCGCATTTCTGAGAATAGTGCAAAGGTCGAGCATATCCCAACCTATCCTGGCCAAATCTATCCAAACGGAACGTAGCATAACTCAACATTACTTGCCGCAACGACTGCTACAGTCACCCCAAGGACTAGCACAACATTGTAGAGCACAGTAGATCACGGGAGTCCACCACATAATATTGTATAGTACGAAAGTCGAAGCTGTCACAGCCAAATTTAACCCAACATGATCAAACCAAGCGTAGCCTACCACAAACTAACGTGCCACGACAATAACTGATCTCTCCCCAGAGTCAAGAGAGTATAGTAGGGCAATGCAGAGCGCAAAAGTTCATCGAGGAGCAGTGCATAGCAGAAAGGTCGAAGAAATCCTGTCCAAACGTTCCTAACCTAACCTATTTCTGAGAACAGTGTAAAGGTCGATCATATCCTAGCATGACCCGGTCTAACCTAACCAAGCGGGACGTAGTCTGACTCGACATAACGTGCGGCGACCACTGCTGCAGGCGTCTCCAAGGCCAAGCACAATATACTAGAGCGCATTAGATCACAGGAATCCAACACAAGATAGCGTATTGCAAGGCAGCCAAAGCTATCATAACCGAAGTTAGCCTGGCCTAATCAAACCAAACGTAACCTAACACAAACTAACCTGCCACAAACCCCTCTGCTCGCATCCCCATATTCGAGCGGAGTATATCGAATCAATGTAGAGCGTGGAAATGCACAGAATAGCAGTGTGTAACACGAAAGCAAAGATACCATAACCATGCCTTCCTAACCTAACCCAACGATACGTAACCTAGCTCAAACTTACCTGCCGTGGCCACTGTCACTGGCCACCGCAGTGCCAAGCAGACCACACTAAAGCAAAGTAGAGCGCAGAAGTTTGCAGGTAGCAGTGTATAGCACTAAAGTCTAAACTATTGTATCCTAATCTCACCAAACGTATCACATCCAAACGTAGTATAGCTCACCCTATCGTGCCGAGGACGTTAATTCTGGCCTCCCAAGAGCCGAGCAAAATATACTGGAGCACAGTAGTGCGCAGAGATCCACCCCATTGCAGCGTGTAACAAAAAAGCCAAATATAGCCAAACAACTACTGACCAAACATTACGTAGCCAATCGTAGCACAACTCAAGATATCGTGCCGAGACCAGCACTGTTGGCCTCACCAGAGCTGGTCAGAGCACATTAGCGCGCATGAGAATGCAGGATTCTACCGAATAGCAGTGTACAGCACAGAAGCAATAGTAGCCTATCCTAACCTAGCCAAACGTAACATATCCAAACGTAACATAACTCAACCTAAAATGACGAGACCGATATTGCTGGCCTCCCCAGAGCCAATCAGAATATACTAGAGCACAGTTGTGCGCAGAAATCGACAATATTGCAGTGAAGAGCACAAAAGTCGAAGGTATCGCTACCTAACCTGTCACAACCGAACTTAAGCAAACGTAACGTAGCTCAACAGAACGTGACGCGACCACTATGGCTGGCGTCATCTGAGTCGAGCAGGATATATTAGGGTACAGCACAGCGGCGAAATCCATAGATTCGCAGTGTACAGATCAATAGTCATAGCTGTCCGAACCTAACCCACGTCAACGTAACCAATCATACCGTAGCCTAATTCAGCATAAGTGCCGCCACCACTATTGCTGGCCTCCCCAGGGCCAAGCAGAATATACTGGAGCACTGCCGAGCGCAGAAATCCACCGAAAAACAGTGCATAGCACGAAAGTCAAAGCAACCCTTACTGAAATTAACCTGACCTAACACAACGAGGCGTAACCTAACTGAACCTAACGTGCCAAGACCAATATTGTTGGCATTTTCAGGGCAAAGCAGAATATAGTAGAGCAGATTAGAGCGCAGAACTACACCGAATAGACGTGTATAGCATGTGAGTAAGAGGTAACCTGGCCGAGGTTAACCAAACCTAACCTAACCAAATGTAACACAACTCGACCTAACGGGCCGAGACAACTATTGCTGGAATCCCATGATCCAAGCAGAAAACACTGGAGTACAGCAGAGCGCAAATATCCGCGGCATTGAAGTGTACAGCGCAAAGGTCAAAGATTTCATGTCTCAATATAAACAATTGTTACATAACCAAACGTTACCTATCTGAACATAACGTCCCGCGACCGCTATTTCTGGACTTCCCAAGGCCAAGCAGGATATGCTAGAGCACACTATAGAGCAGGAATCCACCCCATTGCAGTGCATGGCACAAAGTTTAAGGATACCCTAACATAACCTGACCTAACCCAACCTACCCAAATGCAGTACAACTCAACGTAACGTGATGAGACCAATATATCAGGCCTCCCCAGGGCCAAGCAGAACACATTAGAGCACTGTAGATGGCAGTAATCCACCAAATAGCAGTGAACGGCACAAAGGACAAAGTACCATATTGTAACCAAGCGAAACAGCATAACCAAACGTAGCTTAAATCAACCTATCACGACGGAAACACCATTGCTGGCCCCCACACAGACAAGCAGAGCACATTAAAGCACAGTAGATCGCAGAAATTCTCGTATGACTGTGTATAGCACAAAAGCAGAAACTGTCCTATCCTAACCTTACCAAGCGTAACATATCCAAACGTAGCATAGTTCAACTTACCGTGCACACATCACTATTGCTGCCCCCCCCCCCTAGAGCCAAGCAGAGCATATTAGAGCACATTAGAGCTCAGAAACCCACCGCATTTCAGTAAATAGCTCAGAAGCCGCAGATATTCTAGCCTAACCTGACCTAATCTAACCTAACCGAACGCAGCGAAACACAACATGACGTGACGCGACCGCTGCACCTGGCCTCCCCAGAGCAACGCAGAATGTAGTGGAGCACAATAGATCACGGGAATGCGCAGAAGAACAGTGTATAGCACGAAAATCGAAGGTATCGTAACCAAACCTTGCCAAACCTAATCAAAGCAAGCGTAAGCTAGCTCAAGCTAAAGTGCAGCGAGCACCTCTGCTCGCCTCCCCAGATTCCAGCGTAGTACAGTTGGGCAATGTAGACCGCGGAAATGCACCGAATAGCAGCGTATAGCACAAAAGTCAATGAAACACGGACCAAACATTCCCAACCAACCGAATGATACGTAATGTAACTCAACGTATCACGACAAGACCACTATCGCTGGCCTCAACGGAGACAAGCAGAATGTAATAGAGCACAGTAGTGCGCAGAGATCCACCGTATTGCATTGTGTAACAAAAAAGTCAAAGATAACCAAACCATACCTTAACTAACCTAACCTAACCCATCGTACCACAACGAAACAGAGTGTGCCGATACCACTATCGCTAGCCTCCGCAGAGACAAGCAGAACATGCTAGAGGACACTAGAGCGCAGAAATACACCGAACAGCAGTGTACAGCACGATAGCCAAAGCTACCCTATCCTTATGTATAAAGAATTAGCAAAACCAAACGTAACATATGGAAAACCTAACGTATCTCGACCGCTATTGCTGGCGTGCCCAGAGAGGAGCAGAGCATACTAGAGCACAGTAGGGCGCTGAAATCCACCTCATAGAAGTGTATAGCACAAAAGCCAGATCTATCCTTCCCCAACCTAACCAAACGTAATATAGCTCAACCTCACGTTCCGATGCTACTATTTCTGGCCTCCGCAGAGACAAGCAGAACATGCTAGAGCACAGGAGAGCGTAGAAATCGACAGCATTATAGTGCATAGCACAAAAATGAAAGGTACTACCACCTCACTTAACCCAAAGTAACATAACCTAACCAAACGTTGGCTACATCATACTAACATGCTGAGACCACCGTTCCTGGCCTCCCAAGAGCCAAGCAGAGCGCATTATAGTACAGAAGAGTGCGGATATCCGCGAAACAGAAGTGCATAGTATAAAAGACTTAACTAGCCCCTCCTAACCTAACCAATCGAAACGCGACCAAACGTAACATATCTCAACCTCACGTGACGCTGCTGTCATTGCTTGCCTCTCCAGAGCCCAGCAGAACACGTTAATGGGGCGCAGACAGCAGAAATCCATAGAATCGCAGTGTACAGCTGAACAGTCAAAGCTACCCAAGCTTAACCCAGGTAAATGTAACCTAACGAAGCGTAGCATAACCCAGCCTAACGTGACGACACCACTATTACTGGCCAACCCAGAGCCGAACAGAGTATCGTAGAGCAATGTAGAGCGCAGAAATCCAACTGGCAGCAGTGTATTGGACAAAAGTCGTAGATATCCTAACCTAACGTGACCCAAGCTATCCTAAACGAACGTAGAATATCTAAACCTAGCGATCCGAGACCTCTATTAGCTGGCCTTCCCAGAGCCAAGCAGAATATATTAGATCACAGAAGAGTGCAGGAATCCACCGAATAGCAGTGTATAACACAAAAGTGCAAGCCATCATAACGAAACGCTGCCTAACCTCGCCTAACCGAACAATACGTACCACAACTTATAGTGCCGTGGCTACTGTTTCTGTCATACCCAGACCCGAACGGGGTATAGTAAAGCAAAGTATAGCGCAGAATTCCATCGAATAACAGTGTCTAACACGAAAGCCAAAGCTATCCAAACATAGCCCAAGCTAACATAACCTAACCAAACATAGCATTACTCAACCTAACGTGCCGAGAACACCATTAATGGCCATCCCTGTGTCCTGCATAGTATGGTAGAGCCATGTAGATCGTACAACTCCTCCGAATTGCAGTGTATAGCACACAAGTCAAATCTATCATATCGTAACTTATCCAAACGTAACATAGCCGGACGAAACCTAATTCAGCCTATCGTGCCGAGACCACAACAGCTGGCATCCGCATAGCCAGGCAAAATAAACTAGAGCTCGTTATTTCGCAGGAATCCACCGTATAGCTGTGTAAAGCACAAAAGGCAAAGCCATCCTAACCAAACATATCCTAATCTAACCAAGGCAAACGAAACGTAACTAAACCGAACGTGCCACGAACACGATTGCTGGACTCCCCTGAGGCAAGCAGAACATATTCCTGCGCATTAGAGCGCAGAAGTCCACCGAATATAGGTGTTTAGCACCAAAGTAAAAGCTGCCATTTCCTAACCAAACCAATCGTATCATAACCGAACGTAACATAACTAAAAGTAACGTGCCAAGACCACAATCGCTGTCCTCCCCAAAACCAAGCAGAGTGTGTTACAGCGCAGCAGAGGGCAGAAATCCACCGAATGGCAGTGTGGAGCGCAACAGTCAAAGCTATCCCTTACATAACCAAACGTAATATAACTCGACCTAACTTGTCGCAACCATCATTGCCGGCCTCCTCAGGGTCATGCAGAACATATTAGCGGAGAGTAGGGCGCAGAAATCCATAGAATCGCAATGTATAGTAGAAAAATCAAAGCTATCCGAGCCTTGAACATGCCAACATGAACTACCCATACGTAACCTTACACAACGTAAAATGACACGGCCACAGTTTCTGGCCTTCCCAGGGTAAAGCAGAGCATATTAGAACATAGTAGAGCAGAGACGTCCACAGAATAGCAGTTTATAGCGCGAAAGTTAATGCCATCCTTTCCTAACCCAACAAACCGTAACATAACCATACACAACATATCTCAAGGTAACGTGTCGCGATCACAGTTGCTGGCCTCCCCAGATTCGAGCAGAGTATAGTGTATCACAGAAGACCGCAGTATTGCTCCAAAAATAGTGTACAACACGAAAGACAATGCCATTCACACCTAACACATATTATGGCAGCATAACCGAACGTAGCGTAGCACAACCTAGTGTGCAGAGACTACAATTGCTGGCATCGCCAGAGCCAAGTAGAGCATATTTGAGTATGGTAAAGCGCTGTGGTCCACCGAATATCAGTGTACAGCGCAAAAGTCGAAACTACACTCCCCTAACCTGACCAAACGTAACATAATCAAGCGCAACGTAACACAGACTGTGGTGCTGCAACCACTACTGCTGGCCTCACGTGAGCCAAGCAGAGCATATCAGAGCAACTCAGGACGCTGGAATCGACAGAACAGCAAAGTATAGCACAAAAGTCAAAGCTACCCCAACCTAACATAACCAAACCTAGACTAACCAAACGTAACATGACTCAAACTAGCACGCCGCTGCAACTACTCCTGGCGTCCCATGACGCGAGCAGAGCATGGTAGCCCACCGTACAGCGCAGAAGTCCGTAGAATGGCAGGGTGTAGCACAAAAGACGGAGCTATGCCAACCAAACTCAATGTAACCTGACCTTACCACAAGTAACCTAACATAACCTAGTGTGCCGCCACCACTA
>NW_016914541.1:0-210 GCF_001483705.2 Eufriesea mexicana
AGCACGCCAATATTATCTTTCCTCCTTATTTATGCAAGAAAGTTAGCTCACCACGATATTAGTATAAAATGTTAATAAAATTGAATTTTCCATCTAGATTATATGTCATTGCAATGGGTATAGCACGCCAATAGAATCTTTCCTCCTTATTTATGCGAGAAAGATAGCTCACCACGATATTATTTGAAAATGTCAATAAAATTGAATTTT
>NW_016914541.1:269-745 GCF_001483705.2 Eufriesea mexicana
CTTATTTATGCAAGGAGGTTAGCTCACCGCGATATTAGCCGAAAATGTCAATAAAATTGGATTTTCCATTCAGATTATATGTCATTGCAATGGGTATAGCACGCCAATAGAATCTTTCCTCCTTACTTATGCAAGAAAGTTAGCTCACCGCCATATAAGTCGAAACTGTCTATGCAATTATATTTTCCAGCCAAATACTATAACACTCCGACGGCTACAGCACGCCAGCGGAATATATCCTTCTTATTTATGCAAGAAAGTTAGCTCACCATGATATTGGCAGAAAATGTCAATGAAATTTAATTTTCGAGCATTATTCTATAGCATAGCAATGGCTATAGCACGCCAATAGAATCTTTGCTCCTTATTTATGCAAAAAAGTTAGCTCACCCCGATATTAGACGACAATCTCAATAAAATTGAATCTTCCAGCCAGATTCTATAGCATTGCAACGGCTACAGCACGCCAATAGAAT
>NW_016914542.1:0-208 GCF_001483705.2 Eufriesea mexicana
CGTGCTATAGACATTGCAATGATATAGAATGTTGTTGGAAAATTCAATTTTATTGACATTTTTATCAAATATCGTGGTGAGCTAACTTTCTTCCATGAATAAGGAGGAAAGATTCTATGGGCCTGCTATTGCCATTGCAATGCTATAGAATCTGGATGGAAAATTCAATTTTATTGACATTTTCGACTGATATCGTGGTGAGCTTGCT
>NW_016914542.1:267-855 GCF_001483705.2 Eufriesea mexicana
ATGCTATAGAATCTGGCCGGAAAATTCAATTTTATTGACATTTTCGAATAATATTTTGGTGCGCTACCTTTCTTGCATAAATAAGGAGGAAACATTCTTATAGCGTGCTATAGCCATTGTAATGATATGCAATGTGTCTGGCAGATTCAATTTTATTGAAATCTTCCACTGATGTCGTGGTGAGCTAGCTTGCTTCAAAAATCAGGAGGAAAGATTCTGTTGGTATGCTATAGGCATTGCAACGCAATAGAATCATGCTCCAAAATTCAATTTTATTGACATTTTCGACTAATGTCGTGATGAGCCAATTTCCTTGCATAAATAAGGAGGAAAGATTCTCTTGGCACGCTATAGGCACTGCAATGCTCTGGAATCTGGTTGCAAAGTTCAATTTTATTGAAAGTTTCGACTTATATCGAGGTGAGAAAACTTTCTTGCAGAAATAAGGAGGAAAGATTCTATTGGTCTGCTATTGCCATTGCAATTCGATAGAATCTGGCTGTAAAGTTCAATTTTATTGACATATCTGACTAATATCGTGGTGAGTCAACTTCCTTACATAAGTAAGGAGGAAAGATACTTTCGGCG
>NW_016914543.1:0-1340 GCF_001483705.2 Eufriesea mexicana
CGTTGCTCCACTGGCATCCGCTTATCTCAGTGGAGGCCAGGAATGATGGTCGTGGCACGTTTGCTTGTGTTAGGTTACGTTTGGTAAGGTAAGATTAAGTTATGTTTGGTTTGGATGGATTGGACCATTGTGCTATACAATACTATTCGGTGGATTTCTGCGCTCTACGTTGCTCTACTACCCTCTGCTTGGATTCCAGGACGACAGCAATAGTGGTCGTGGCACTGTTGGTTGGGTTACGTTACGTTTAGTTATGTTATGGTAGGCTAAGCTTGGTTAGGATTGCTCTGACATTTGTGCTGTACACTGATATACTGTGGAACTCTGCGCTCTACTGTGCTCTAGTATATTCCGGCTGGCCCTGTGCAGGCCAGAAGTAGCGGTCTCGGCACGTCAGGGTCAGATAATTTACGCTTGGGTATGTTACGTTTATATATGATAGGGTAGCATTGCTTTGACTTTTATGCTACACAATGCTATTCAGTGGATTCCTGCGTTCTGCATTGCTCTACTGACCTCTGCTTGGCTCTGATGACGTCGGTAATAGTGATCACGGCACGCTTGTCTGAATTATGTTACGTTTGGTTTGGTTGGAATGGGTTAAGCTTGGTTAGGATAGATTTGACCATTGTGCATTGCCGGTACACTGCTGTTCTCCGTATTTCTGTGCCCTATATAGCTCTAATATGCTCTGCTTGGCTCTGTGTAGGCCTGCAATAGTGAAGTGGTCTCGACAGGTTAGTTTGAGTCATGTTACGTTTGGTTAGGTTACGTTTCTCCAGGATAGGATAGGATAGCTTCGACTTTCGTGCTATACACTGTTATACGGTGGACATATGCTCTCTACCTTGTCCTCCTTTGCTCTGCTTGGTCCTGGCGAGGCCAGTAATAGTGGTCTCGGCACGTCAGGTTGAGTTAGGTTGCGTTTGGTTAGGTCAAATAGTGACAAATTCCGTTAGTGTAGTCTAGACTTTCGTACCATACACTGATATTCGGTGGACATCTGCTCTCTACTGTGCTGTAGTCTCGTCTACTTGGCTCTGTGGAGGCCAGCAATAGTGGTCTCGCCACGTTAGGTTGTGTTACGCTACGTTTGGTTATGCTAGAGTGGGTAATGTTTGGTTTGTGTAGCTGTGACCTTCGTGCAATGCACTGCCATTCGGTGGCCTTCATCGCTCTACATTGCTCTACTATGCCCTGCTCGACTCGGCGGGTCCAGCAATAGTGGTCGTGGAACGTTACGTTGCGTCAGGCTACGTTTGGCTATGTTAAGTTTGGTTAGGTTAGAATGCGGCAGCTTTTACTTTTATGCCTCACACCGATGTTTTGTGGATTTCTGC
>NW_016914544.1:0-11116 GCF_001483705.2 Eufriesea mexicana
GTGTTCTGCTCGACACTGGCGGGGCCAGCAATAGTGGTCACGGTACGTTAGGTGTGGATATGTCACGTTTGGTTATGCTAATGTTGTATATATTAGGATACGGTAGCTTTGACCTTTGTGCTATACACCGCTATTCGGTGGATTCTTTCGCTCTTGTGTGCTCTAATACGATCTGCTTGGATCTGTGTTGGCCAGCAATAGTGGTCACCGCACGTTACGTTGAGTCATGTTACGTTTCGCAAGGGTAGGTTAGGAAGGCATGGTTAGGGTTTGTTTGACTTTTGTGCCATACACTGTTATTCGGTGGATTCCTGCGAGCTATATTACTCTACTTTTCTCTGCACAACTCTGGGGAGGCGAGCAATAGTGGTCGTGGCGCGTTACATTGAGTTTGGTTACGTTCGGTTAGGTTAGGTTAGGTAAAGTTTGACATGGATTGCGTTGACTTTCGTGCCATATACCGTTATTCGGTAAATTTCTGTGACCTACTGTGCCTAGCGATATTCTGCTCGGTTCACGGGAGGCCGAAAGCAGTGGTCGCGGCACGTTTAGCTGTGTTACGCTACGTTTGGTTAGGTTACGTCAACTTGGGTTCGGTTCGGCATTCAATGACTTTTGCGCTCCACACTGCGATTCTATGGATTTCTGCGCCCTACTCTCTGCTAATATGATCTGCCCGACTCTGGAGATGCCAGCAATTGTGGTCGCGGTACGCTAGGTTTAGTTATGTTGCGTATCGCTATGTTAAGCTTGTATATATTAGGATATAGTAGCCTTCACTTTTATGCTGTACACTGCTATTTGGAGATTTCTGCGCTCTTGTGTGGTCTAGTACGTTCTGCTTGGCTCTCGGAGGCCAACAATGGTTGTCTCGGCTCGTTATGGTGAGTTGGGCTACGATTGGTTAGATTAGGCTGGGTTTGGTATGGTTTGGATATACTTGACCGTTTCGTTATAGACTGCAATGCGGTGGGTCTCTGCGCAATATTGTGTTCGAGTACATTCTGCTTGTCCCTGTGAAGGCCAGCACTAGTTGTCTCGTCATGCTTGGTTGAGCTGGGTTACGTTTGGTTGTGTCACAATTGGCTACGTTACGACAGGATAGCTTTGACTTCTGCGCTGTACACTGCGTTGCGGCAGATTTCTGCACTCCACTGTGCTCTAGTATATTCCGATTTGCTCTTGGGGCGCCAATAATAGCGGTCTCGGCGCGATAGGTTGAAAAATGTCGTGTATGTTCATGGTACGTTCGGATAGGTTAGGATACGATAGCCTTGACTTTTGCGCTATAAGCTGCTGTTGGGTGTATTCCTGCTCTCTACAGTGCTCTAACATGTTCTGCTCGGCTCTGCGGAGGCCGGAAATATTGTCATCGTTTCGCTACGTTAAGCTTCTCTACGTTTGGCAAGTTCAGGCTAGGTCAAGATAGGTTAGGGTATCTTTTACTTTTGTGCTATACACTGCTATTCGATGGACCTCTGCTTTTTACTTTGCTCTAGTATATTCTGCTTTCCTCTGCGGGGGCCAGCAATAGTGGCCTCGGCGCGTTATGTTCAGACATGTTACGTATGCTTTTGTAACGTTTGGCTATGTTAGGAAAAGGTAGCCTGCCTTTTGCGCTACACGCTGCTTTTCTGTGGGTTTCTGCTTTCTACTGTACCCTAACATGTTTTGCTTGTTATGGGGGCGGGGGGGCGGCAGCAATGTTGGTCATATCGCGTTATGTTGAGTTAAACTACGTTTGAATAGCTAAGGTTACGTACGTTTGGTCCAGGAGACGTTAGACTTTTGTGCTATACACTGCAATGCGGTGGATTTCTGCGCTCTGCTGTGCTGTAGCATATTCTGCTTGGCGCTGGGGCGGCCATCAATCGTGGTATTGCCATGCTAGTTTGGGTTATCCTACGTTTAGTTGTGTTATGGTTGGTTTTGTTAGGATAGGCTACTATGTCTTTGGTGATACACACTGGGATACTATGGATTTCTGGGCACTACTGTCCTCTAATATGTTCTGTTCATCTCTGGGGTTGTCAGCAATTGTGGTCTTGGCACGTTGGGTTGTGTATCGCTGCGTTTGCTAATGTTACGTTTGATTTGGTTACGATAGGCAATGTTTGGTCAAGGTATGATCCACCTTCGAGCTATACACTGCAATGTGGTGTATTTCTGCGCTCTGCCGTGCTGTAGTGTTTTCTGTTTGACTCAGGGAGGCCAGTGATAGGGGTCTAGGCACGTTAGGTTGAGTAAGGTTACTTTTGGTTGGGTTAGGTTAGGTTGAGCACGGCCAGGTTAACTCATACTTTCGTTGTATACACTGATTTTCGGAGTACTTCTTCACTGTACTGCGCTCTACTGTGTTATGGTTAGCCCTGGGAAAGCATGCAATATTTGCCGCATCACGCTAGGTTGTGTCATGTTACCTTTGGTTAGTTTATGTTGGGTAAATCTCAGTAAGGGTAGCTTTGACTATCGTGTTATACACTGTCGCTCGGTGCACTTCTGCGCTCGACTGCGTTCTACTACATTCTGCACGGCACTGGGGGGGCAGAAGTAGTGGCCGCTGCACGTAACGTTGACGTAGGCTACGTTTGGTTAGGTTTCCTTAGCTTGGGTTAGGTCTGTGTGCATATGACTTTTGTATTATGCACTATGATTCTATGGACTTCTGCGCCCTAAGGGTTAGATTAGGTTGAGCACGGCCAGGTTAACTTATACTTTCGTTGTATACACTGATTTTCGGAGTACCTCTTCACTGTACTGCGCTCTACTGTGTTATGGTTAGCCCTGGGAAAGCATGCAATATTTGCCGCATCACGCTAGGTTGTGTTATGTTACCTTTGGTTAGTTTATGTTGGGTAAATCTCAGTAAGGGTAGCTTTGACTATCGTGTTATACACTGTCGCTCGGTGCACTTCTGCGCTCGACTGCGTTCTACTACATTCTGCACGGCACTGGGGGGGCAGAAGTAGTGGCCGCTGCACGTAACGTTGACGTAGGCTACGTTTGGTTAGGTTTCCTTAGCTTGGGTTAGGTCTGTGTGCATATGACTTTTGTATTATGCACTATGATTCTATGGACTTCTGCGCCCTACTGTCCTCTAGTAAGTTCTGCTCTACTCTGTGAAGGCCAGCAATAGCGGTCGTGGTACGTTCGGTTGAGTTATGTTACGTCTGGTTATGTTAAGTTTGGGTATATTAGGAGAAGACATTTCGACCTTTGTGCTATACACTGCTATTGCCTGGAGTTCTGCGCACTAGTGTGCTCTAGTATGACCTGTTTGGCTCCGGGAAGGCCAGTAATAGTGGTCTCGGCACGTTAGTTTGGGTTATGTTACGTTTCGTTACATTAAGTTAGGAGGGTTCGTTTATGTTTTCTTCGACTCTTGTTTTATACGCTGATACTTATTGGATTGCTGCGGCCTACGTTGTTCTACTACACTCCGCTCTACTCCAGCGACGCGAGCAATAGTAACCGTGACACCTTAGGCTGCGTAAGGTTATGTTTGGCTAGGTTAAGTTAGCTTAAGTTTGGTTGCGATGGCTTTGACTTTCGTGCTACACACTGCTTTTCAGTGGATTACTGTGACCAACATTGCTCTACCATATTCTGCTTGGCCCCGGGAATTCCAGTAGCAGTGGTCGCGGCTCGCTATGTCGAGCTATGCTACGTTAGGCTAGGTAAGGTTAGGACAGGTTAGGCTTTGGTATCTGCGACTCTTGTGCTATACGCTTCTATTCGGTTGATTCCTGCGCTACATATTGCTCTGCTATACTCTGCTCGACACAGGGGAGGCGAGCAATGGTGTTCGTGGCACGTTACGTTTAGTTACGTGACGTTCGATTAGGTTAGGTTAGGTTAAGTTTGGTTATGATAACTTCGACCTTCCTGCTATAATCTGCTATTGGGTGGATTTCTACGCCCTGATGTGCTCTGAAATGCTCTTCTTGGCACTATAAAGGCAATAAACGTCGGTCGCGGCATGTTATGTTGAATTAGACTACTTTTGGTTTGGTCACGGTGGTTCAGGTTAGGCTTCGGTTTCTTTGACCCTTGTGCTGTACACGGCAATGCGATAGATTTCTGCTCTCTAGTGTGCTGTACTACACTCTACTTGTCTCTGTGGAGGCAAGGAATTGTGGCATCGTCACGTTAGTTTCAGTTAGGTTAAGTTCGGTTACGTTACGTTTGGCTGTGTTAGGATAGGCTACTCTATCTTTTGTACCTTTCACTGCCATTCGGTGGATTATGTCAGGTGAGGTTAGGATATCTTCGAATCTTGTGCTATTCACTACCATGCGGTGGATATCTGCGCACTACTGTCCCTTAGTGCATGCAGCTTGTCTCTGTGGAGGCCAGCAATAGTGGTCTCGTCATCTCCGGTTGGGTTATGTTACGTTTGTCTGTGTTAGCACATGCTACTTCGACTTTTATGCTATACCCTGCTTTTCGGTGAATTTCTGCGCTCTAATATGCTCTAGTATGCTCTACTTGGATCTACGAAGGCCTTGAATAGCGGTTGCGGCGTGTTATTTTGTGTTAGACTACGTTTGGATGGGTTACGGTAGGTCTGTTTTGGTTAGGGTATCTTTGGCTTCAGCGCTCTACACGGCTATGCGATGGATTTTTGCGCTCTACTGTGCTGTAGTTCATTATGCCTGTCTCTGCGGACGCCAGCAATAGTGGTAATAGTTTGAGTTTGGCTACGCTCGGGTATGTTACGTTTGGCTACGATAGAATGTGCTACTTTGACTTTTGTGCCATTTACTGCTATTCGGTGGATTCCTGCGCTCTAATATGCTCTAAAATGCTCGGCTTGGCCCTGGCGGGCCAGCAAAGGTGGTGCATGCACGTTGTTTTGAGTTATACTGCGTTTGGCTAGGTTAGCTATCATCAGGTAATGTCCGGATATCGCTGACTTTTGAGCTGAACACAGCATTGTGGTGGATTTCTGCCCTCTACTGTGCTCTAGAATACTCTGCTTGGCACTGGGGCGCTAGTAATTATGGTGTCGGCACGTTAGCTTGAGTTATGCTACGTACGGTCGTGTTACGTTCGGCTAGTGTAGGATAGGATAGCTTCGACTTTTGCACTATACATTGTTGTTCGGTGGATTGCCGAGACCTATTGGGCTCTTCTATCCTCTGCTTTGCCCTGTGGAGTCCAGCAACAGTGCCGCGGAACGTTATGATTCGATAGGCTTCGTTTTGTTTTGTTACTTTCGCTTGGGTCAGGTTTGGTTAGCTTTGACTTTTCTGCCCAACGCTGCGAATCTATAGATCGCAATGCGGCGGATTTCTGCATTCTATTGTGCTCCAATGCCTTCTGCTTGGCACTGGGGATGGCAGTGGTAGTAGCCATGGCACGTTAGGGCGGGTTTGGTTACATACGGTTATATCACAGTATGTTCGGTTAGGATAGGGTATGTTCGAATTTTGAGCTATACACTGCTATTCGGAGGGCTTCTGCGCTCCACTGTGTTCTAGTATATTCTTCTTGGATCTCTGGTGGCCCTGCAATATTGGTATCGGCACGTTAGTCTGATTTAGGTTTCGTTTGGCTATGTTAGGTTTCGTTGTGACAGGTGTGTTGGCTACCACTTTCGTGCTATGCACTGTTTTTCTGTGGATTTCTGCGCTCTACTATGACCCAATATGCTATGCTCGCCCCTGCGGCGGACAGCGTTTGTGGTCTCGTCGCGTAATGTTGAGTTATGCTACGTTTTGCTTGTTTTGGCTTGGTCAGACTAGGACAGGATGCATATCACTTTTGCGCTATACAATGCTATTCGTTGGATTTCTGCGTTCTACAAGGTTCTACTATATACTGCTTAGCACCGGGGAGACCAGCAACAGTCGTCGCGGCACGTTAATATGGGTTAGGATACATTTGGGTAGGTTAAGTAAGTTTGGGTTTGGTTTGATAAGATTTGACCTTTCTGCCGTACACTGCAATTCTATGGATCTCTCTGCTCTCCTCTCCTATAATATATTCTGCTTGGCTCTGTGGATGCCAGCAACAGTGATTGCGGCATGTTAGTTCGAGTTAGGTTACGATTGGTTATGTTACGATTGGTTTCGTTAGGATAGGTTGGCTTCGGATTTTGTGCTATGCATTGCTATTTGGATGGCTTGTGTGCTGTACTGTGACATAGTATTTTCTCCTTGTACCTCTGGAGGCCAGCAATATTGGTCTCGTCACGTTATGTTGTGCTACACTACGTTTGGATTTGTTAGGTTAGGCAAAGCTAGCTAAGGATATGTTTGACTTTTGTGCTATACACCGCAGTACGCTGGATTTCTGTGCTCTGTTGTGCTCTAGTGAATTCTGCTTGGCTCTGGTGTTGCCAGGAAGTGTGGTCGCGTCATGTTGGGTTGAGATAGGGTGCTTTCGATTATATTACGTTTGGCTAGGTTGGGAGAGGCTACTTCGTCTTTTGTGCTGTACACCGCTATTCGGTAGGTTTCTGCCCACTGATGTGCTCTAATATGCTCTAATTGGCTCTGCGAAGGCCAACAATATTGGTCTCCTCACGTCATATTTAGTTAGACCACGTTTGTGGAGGTCAGGTAAGGACAAGTTACGTCAGATTGTTTGAATTTTGTGATATACACTGCAATGACGTGGATTCTTTCGCCCTGATGTGCTCTAGTATTTTCTGCGCGGACCTGGGGTGACCAGCAGTAGTGGCCTCGGCACGTCAGGTTGAGCTATGCTACGCTTGGATTTGTTACGTTTGGTGAGTTTATGATGTGATAGCTTAGACATATGTGCTATACACTGCTATCCGCGGGTTTCCTCACTCTTCTGTGCTCTGGTGTATTCTGCTTGACTCGGGGGATGCCACCAGTGGTGGTCTCGTCATGTTAGTGTGAGTTAGACTACGTCTGGGTATGTTACGTTTTGCTAGGTTAGGATATGCTAATTTGCCTTTCGTGCTATACAACGCTATTCGGTGGATTTCTTTAACATACAGTGTTCTGCTATATTCTGCTTGTCTCCGCGGATGCCAGCAGATGTGACCGCGGTATGTTATGTTGTGTTACGTTACGTTCGCTTTTGTTACTTTTGGTCAGGCTAGGATAGGGTATATTAGACTTTTACGCCATACACTGCGATTCGGTGGGTGTTTGCTATCCACAGTGCTCTAATATATCCTGTTTGACCCCTTGGTTGCCAGTAATGGTGGTCTCGAAACGTTATGTTGAGATAGGTTTCGTTTCGTTAGGTTGGGTTAGGAAGGCTTGGATAGGATTTCTTTAGCGTTTGCGATGTACACTGCTATACGGTCGACTTCTAAGCATCACATTGCTCTACTACCATCTGCTCGACACTGGGGAGGCGAGCAGTTGTGCTCGTGGAACGTGAGGTTGTGCTAGGTTTCGTTTGAGTAGGTTAGGTTATGTTGAGTATGGTGTGCTGACTTTGACTTTCGTGATATACACCGTTATTCGGTGGGCTTCCGCGATCTGCTGCGCTCTACAATATTCTGCTAGACTATGGGAAGGCCAGCAGCAGCATCAGCGGCACGTCAATTGATTCATGCTACGTTTGGGTAGGTTGGGTTAGGTCAGGTTACGTTAGGATACCTTCGACATTTATCCTGTTCACTGCTTTGCCGTGTATTTCTGCGCACTACTCTGCTCTAGTTATCTTCCGATTGTCTCTGTGGACACCAGCAATGATTGTATCATGTTAAGTTGATCTGTGGTACGTTTGGATACGTTACGTTTGGCTAGGTTAAGATAGGCTACGTTGTCTTTTGTGCTTTTCACTGCTATTCGGTGGATTGTTGATCTCTAGTGTGCCCTAATATGCTTTCATTATCTCTGCAGAGACCAGAACATGGTTTTCGTCACATTAGATTGACTTATACTGTCGGTATAGTTTAGGTTAGGTCAATTTGGGTAGGATATGTTTGACTTTTCTGCTATACACTGCAATGCGGCGGATTTCTGCGCTGTAATGTGCACGAGTATCGTCTGCGTGCCCCTGCAGCGGCCAGTAATAGTCGGCTCGGCACGTTAGATTCAGCTACGCTACGTTCGGTTATTTTACGTGTGGATAGGTTAGGATAGGATATTCTAGACCTTTGTGCTATACACTGTTATCCGCGCATTTCTGCGAACTACTACCTTTTTACTTTTTCTGCTTGGACCTGGGAATGCTAGCAATATTGGGCTTGGCACGATAGGTTGTGTGATGTTTCGGTAGGTTAGTCTATGTCGGGCTAAGTTCGGCAAGGATAGCTTTGTCCTTCATGTTACACGCCGTTGTTCGGCGGATTCCTGCGCACTAGTGATCTCTAGTACGTTCTGCTTGGCTCTGTCGAGGCCAGTAATACCCTTCTAATCATGTCAGGTATAGATATGTTACGTTTGGGTGTGTTAAGCTTGGCTAGGCTAGGAACGGCTACATT
Organism: Eufriesea mexicana; assembly: GCF_001483705.2. NCBI lineage: Eukaryota > Metazoa > Arthropoda > Insecta > Hymenoptera > Apidae > Eufriesea > Eufriesea mexicana. Next base: position 8,417 of record NW_016914544.1, read on the forward strand.
GAATTTTGAGCTATACACTGCTATTCGGACAATTTCTGCGCTCTAATGTGCTCTAATATGCTCGTATTGAGTCTGCGGTGGCCAGTAATAGTGGCCTCGGCGCATAAGGTTTAGTTGTGCTACGTAGTTTTGGGTTAGGCTATGAAGATTTGTTCAGGGTTTCTCTGACTTTTGAGCTATACAGTGCTATATGGTGCATTTCCGCGCTCTAAATTTCTCTACTGTACTACGATCGACTCTGGGGAGCGAGCAGTGGTGGTCGTGGTACGTTAGTTTGAGTTAGGTTACGTTTAGTTTGATTAGTTTAGTTTAAGTTTGGTGAGGATAGGTTCGATTTTCGTACTATACATTATTTTGTGGAGGATTCCTGTGTCCTACTGTGCTCTACTATAATGCGCTCGCTTTGGGGCGCCAGCAGCAGTGGTCGCGGCACGATGTGATGTGCTATGCTACGTTCCGTTAGGTTAGTCTGGGTTAAGTTATGATAAGATATGTTCGACTATTGCGCTATTGACTGCAATGGGGTGGCTTTCTGCGCTCTACTGTGCTCTAGTACATTCTGCTGCCCTCTGTGGAGGCCAGAAATAGTTGTCTAGTGAAGTTAGTTTGAGTTATATTACGTTCGGCTAGTTTAGGGCAGGCTACTTTGTCATTTGAAGCTTTCACTGCTATTCGGTGGATTCCTGTGCTCTATTGCGGTCTAATATGCTCAGCTTGGCCACGGACAGGCCAGCAATATTGGTCTCGTCACTTCATGTTGAGTTAGACTACGTTCGGGTAGGTTAAGTTAGGACAAGTTTGGTCAGGATATGTTTGACTTTTGTGCGGTACACAGCTATGCCGAGGACTTCTGCGCTCTGTTGTGCGCTTCCATATTCTGCTTGGCTCCGTGGAAGCCAGCCGTAGCGGTCTGGGCACGTTAGGTTGAGCTATGCTACGTTCCGGTATGTTACGTTCTGTGATGTTAGGATAGGATAGGTTGGACTTTTGTGCTGTACACTGCTATCCGCGGTTTTCTGCGCGCTCCAGTTTTCTATTATTTTCTGCTTGGATCTGGGGAGTACAGCAATAGTAGCCACGTCACGTTTGTTTGGGACAGCTTACCTTCGGTTAGGTCAGGTTAGGTTATGTTTGGACCGGTTTACCGAGTCTTTCGTGCTATACCCTGCTATCTGGCCGATATCTGCGCTCCACTGCTCCCTCCATTATTCTGCTTCGCCCTGGGAATACCAGCAGTATTGGTCTCGGCTCGTTTGGTTGAGCTACGTATCTTATGATTAGTTTAGGTTGGACCATGTTCGGTAAGTGTAGCTTTGGCATTCGCGCTATACACTGTTTTCGGGTGGTCCTCTGCACTCTACAGTGCTCCACTATATTCTGCTCGGGTCTCAGGAGGCCACCAATAGTGGTCGCGGCACGTTACGTTGAGTTGTGCTGAGATTGGTTGTGTTAGATTGGGGCAGGTAAAGTTAGGGTATCTTCGACTTTTTCGCTGCACACTGAAATGCGGTTGATTTCTGCGATCTGCTGTGCTCTAGTATATTCCACTTTGTTCCGGTGAGGCCAGCAAAAGGGGTTTCACCATGTTAGGCTGAGCTAGGTTACGTTTGGATGTGTAACGTTTCGCTAGGTTGGGATAGGCTACTTCGACATTTGTGCTTTACACAGCTACTCGGTTGACTTCCGCGATCTACTGTGCTCCACCCCATTCTGCTTTGCTCTGGGCAAGCCTGGTGCAGTGGTAGCGGCACATCTTTTTGGGTTATGCTACGTTCGGTTTGGTCAGATTAGGTCATGTTATGTTAGAATATCTACGTCTTTTGTTCTGTTCATTGCAATGCGGTTGCTTTCTGCGCTTTACTGTCCTCTAGTACATTCTGCTCGTCGCTGTGACTGCCAGCAATAGCGGTCTCGTCAAGTTAGGTTTAGATATGTTACGTCTGGTTATGTCGATTGTATATGTAAGTAGTCTATAGTTTTGCCTTTTGTGCTATACACATCAATGCGGCGGGATAACGCGCTCTACTGTGCTCTAATATTTTCTACTTGGCTCTTGGGAGGCCAGCAATAGTGGTCGCGGTTCGTTAGATATAGTTATGTTACGTACCGTTATGTTATGAATGCATGTATTAGGATAGGGTTGCTTTGACTTTTGTGTTATAAACTGATATTCGGTGGATTTGTGCGCTCTAGTGTGTTCTAGTACATTCTGCTTGGCTCTGGGACGGCTTGCAATTGTGTCCTCGGAACGGTAGTATGGGTTATGTTGCGATCGGTTATGTTACATTTGGATTGGTTATGACGCGATAGCCATGACCATTGTGCTATACATTGCTATTCGGTGGATTTCTGCTTTTTACAGCCCTCTAATATGTTCTGCTTGGCTCTGGGAGTCCTGCAATATATGCCTGATAACGTTATGTTGAGTTCCACAACCTTCAGATGGGGTAGGTTTGGTCAGATTTGGATGGGGGGTCTTCCACCTTTGTGATTTTCACTGCAATGCGGTTAAGTACTGCGCTCTACTGCGCTCTAGTAAATTCTAGTTGGCTTTGTAGAGGCCAGAAGTGGTGGTTGCGGGACGTTACGTTGTGATAAGATACGATTGGTTATGTTACGATTGGCTATGTCGGGACTGGCTATCTTTGACTTTTGTGCTATACACTGCAATGCGGCGGATTTTTTCGCTCTACAGCGCCC
>NW_016914545.1:0-736 GCF_001483705.2 Eufriesea mexicana
CGTAACGTAACCACACGTAATCTAACTGAATATAACGTGCCGAGACTATTATTGGTGGCGACCCCAGAGCCAAGCGGAGCATATTAGAGCAGTCCAGATCGCAGAAATCCAGCGAACAGCAGCGTATAGTAGGATAGTCACTGCTACTCTAACCGAACCTATAATAACCTAACGTAGCCAAACGTTGCATTGCTCAACCTAACGTGCCAAGACCACTATTGCTGACACACCCAGGGCCATGCAGAATGTAGTATAGATCCACCGCAATGCACCGAATCAGAATGAGCACCACGAAAGTCAGAGGTATCCTTGCCGAACTTAACATAAACTAACCTAACCAGACGTAACATTACTCATCCTACCGTTCCACGAACACTACTGCTGGCCTCCCCAGAGACAAGCAGAAAGCATTAGTGCACGGCACAGCGCAGAAATCCACCGAATAGCAGAGTATTACACAAAAGTCAAAGCAATCCTATCCAAACGTAGCCAAACGTATCATAACCGTAAGTAATCTATCCCAACCTAAGAACTAAGGTACCGAGAGCACTATTGCTGGCCTCCTCAGAGACATGCAGAGCACATTGGAGCACAGTAAAGCTCAGACATCCACCGAATAGCTGTGTATGGCACAAAAGTCAAAGCTATCCTAACTAAACCTAACCAAACGTATACTAACGAAACGTAAAGTAACCCAACCTTACGTGCCGAGATCACTATTCCTGGCGTCCACAGA
>NW_016914546.1:0-987 GCF_001483705.2 Eufriesea mexicana
CTATGAGTTTAGTACTATAGACAGATATTGTGTGGATTTCCGGGCTCTACAGTGCTCTAATGTCATCATCTTGGCTTTGGCATTGCCAGCTACAGCGGTCTCGGCTCGCTATGATCAGTCGTGTTACGATCGGTTAGGCTGGGTCTGGCTAAGTTTGGTCAGGATAGCTTTAACTTTTGTGCTGAGAACAGATATGCGGTGGATTTCTCGGCTCTACTGTGCTCTAGTATATGCAGCTAGTCACTGGGGAGAGCAACAATTGCGGTCTCGGCACGTTAGGTTGCGTTATGTTACGTTCGGTTACGTTACGATTGGCTAGACTTGGAGAGGATAGCTTTGACTTTAGTGCTATAGTCTGCTATTAGGTGGATATCTGCTGCCTACAAGGCATTAAAATTTTCCCCTTTTCTCTGGTAAGTCCTACAACAGTGGCCTCGGCACGTTATGTAGTGTCAAGTTACGTCAGTATAGGTTGGTTTAGGCAAAGCTCGGTCAGGTTAGCTTCAACTTTTGTTCTCTGCACTGCTGATCGGATGATTACTGCGCTCTACTGCGTTCTAGTTTGTCCGGCTTGGCTCTGCGGACGCCAGAAATAGTGTTCGAGCCACGTCATGGTAAGTTAGGATACGTCCAGACATGTTACGTTCCCTATTTTAGGAGAAGATGGCTACGCCTTTAGTGCTATAGTCTGCTATCAGGTGGACTCCTGCGCCCTACAGTGCACTATTGCTTTCAGCTTCGCTCTGGCAAGCACAGCGACAGTGGTCTCGGCACGTTATAATCAGTCAGGCTACGTTCGGTAAGCTCGCGTCGTGCTAGATTTGGTCAGAATAGCTTAAACTTTAGTGCCGTACACTGCAATTCGTTGGATCTCGGCCTTCTACTCGGCTGTGGTATGTCCTGCGTGGCTCTGGGGAGGCCAGGAATAGTGGCCTCGGCACGTTATGTTGAGCCTGGTTACGTTCTGTTAGGAAGGGTCGTGATATG
>NW_016914547.1:0-22919 GCF_001483705.2 Eufriesea mexicana
TCCATAACAATGCTAGAATGACAAAATACACATCCACCTCCCCTCGAGTAATTAACAATTTACGACACAATAATGAGTACAGCCGTCAACATAGTAATGTAGCCATTGGACTACTTTGCTCACGGATGATGTAGATTCCAAGGAAATTCTAGAATACTCCATGTTTACAACTGTTATGGCTGGCGACATATACGGTCACAGTACGGTAATTGGTACATCTGCCAACAGAGCACAGTTACAATTGGATTAAGCAGTTCACTGTAAATGTACAATTTACAGCAATTGTGGAGTGATGGATGAAGGTTCACTGCCTCTCGCGAAATTAACAATTGGCAACAAAGTGCTGAGCGCAGCCATCATCACATTACTTTCGCCGATGGCATACTTTGCACACAGATAATGTAAACTCCAAACCAACTTTGTTATTATCAATGTATGGTACATTTATGTCGTGACATATTTTCAAATGAAAGTACGATACGCATTACATCCACTAATATGGTTTCGTGGACATTGCATTAAACTGCTCAATGATGATTTAAATTCTGCAACAATACTGGAATGAGAAGTACATGTCAACTATCCCTCGCGATATTAATAATTATATCACATTACTGACTACAGCACTCATCATGGTGCTGTTGACGTTGGATTATATGCTCACAAATGATGCAAGTACCAAAGCAACTCTAGGATAATAAGAGTATGGAACGGCTATAGTTAGGGATATTTAAAGCCGACAGTTCGGTGCTTAGTACATAAACAGATATAGCCCTGTAGCCCTTGCATTAGATTGCTCGAAGGAGTTATCACTTTTATAGCAATTCTTGTACGACGTAGTACAGTTCTATTATCCCCCGCTATATTAATAATTGAGAACGCAGTGCTGAGTACAGCCACTATCGCAGTACTGTAGCCATTGTACTACTTTCTCCACTGATGACGTGAATTCCAAATATGCACAGCAACCATCAGTGCATATTACGGTTAAGGCTTGAGTTATTACCTGGTGGTAGTATAGTTTCTATTACATCCACCAATTTAGCAGCATAGCCGATGGATAAATCGGCTCACTCATGATATAGATACCTTAACAATGCTAGAACGACAAAATACATATCCACCGACGCTCGAGGCATTAAAATTTCAAACACATACCTGAGTACAGCCATCAACACAGTAGCGCAGACGTTAGGCTATTTTCTTGGCTGATGATGGAAATTCTGTAGAAATTCTTGAGCTTGCTCTCTATTTTACGGTTATGGCTAGTGGTATTTACAATAGACAACACGGTGCCTAGTACAGCTAGCAACAGACAACAGTTACCGTCGGATTAATCTGTTCACTTATGATGTGCACTCTACAGCAATTCAAGAGCGGAATGTGAGGGTCCATTATCCCTCGTGGTACGAACAATTGGAAACATAGCACAGAGTTCAGCCATCATCACAGTAACGTAGCCGTTGGACAACCTTCACAACTGGTGATGTAAATTCGAAAGCCATTCTGGAGTAGTCAATGTATAGCACCGTTATGGCTTGCGATACTTCCGATTGACATTACTTGCCTATAACATCCACTAATATTACGCTATAGCCGTTTGATTTATCTGTTCAATGATGATGGATATTGTATAGCAGTATTAAAATGTTTAAATACATATACACAGATTCTCGATGTATTTGCAATTGACGACAACCACTTATGATGTAAATTCGAAGGCGATGCTGGAATAATCATTGTATATTACGGTTATGGTTAGAGATAATTCCAATTGAGAGTACGGAGCCTAGTAAATCCAACACAAAAGCACTGCAGCTGCTGTGTTAATCTGTTGAATGTCAACTGATATTCTGTAGACATTCTAGAGTGAGAAGTGGAAGATCCATTATCCCTCGATATGCTAACAGTTTACAAAACATTACCGCGCACGGCTAACGTCACAGTACTGTAGCAGTTGGACTACTTTGCCCACTGATGATGTAAATTCGAATGTGATTCTAGAATAATGAACGCATTGTATGGTTACGTCCTGTGACGTGTCGAATTGACATTACGCGGCTTAATAAGTCCACCCGCAGGGCACTGCAGGTCGCAGTATTAGTTTGTTGAGTACTGAATTAGTCATTATAGCTTTTCTGGAATGACAAAAGGCAGATCCATCATCCTTCGAGATAGCAAATGGCAACGCAGTGCTCAGTACAGCCATCGTCACATTTGTGTAGTCGTTAGAATACATTGTCCACTAAAGACGTTAATTCCAAAGCAATTCTGGAATAATCAATGTATATTACGGTTATGGTTAGAGATACTTCCAAGTGACAGTACGACACCGCTAGCATCCACCAGTATAAGATTGTAGCCGTTGGAATCATCTGCTCAATGATGATTTACATCGTATAACTATTCTAGAATGACAAAACACAGATACACTGACCCTCGTGATATATACAATTGACAACATAATGCAGAATTCAGCCATTATCATATTAATGGTGCCGTTGGAACTCAGTGTTTACTGAATGAGGTGATCACGAAAGCGGCTCTAGAGTAATCAGTGTATATTACGGTTACGGCTTGAGACATTTCCATTTGACTTCACGGTCCTTTGTAAATTCACAAACGTAGCACTGCAGCCACTGTGTTAATATGATCAATTATGATATTGACATCATAGCAGTTCTTGAAATGCAAATGGAAGATCAATTTTACCTCGAGATATTAGCAACTGGCAACTGAGTACTGAGTAGAACCATCATTGCAGTAACGTAGCCGTCGTAGTACATTATTCACTCACGACGTTAATTCAAAGGCAATTCTGGAATAGTCAATGTCTATTACGGTTACGGCTAGAAATATTTCCAACCTACAGCGTGGTACTTATTGCATCAACATGCAGAAAACTGCATCCGCTGTATTAGTCGGTCGATTGCTGGCACAGATCTTATGACTATTCAAGAATGACGAATGTCAGATCAATTTTACCTCGAGATATTAGCAATTGGCAACAAAGTACTGAGTTCAGCCATCACAATGTCAGATCAAGTTTACCTCGAGATATTAGCAATTGGCAACAAAGTACTGAGTTCAGCCATCACCACTGTAATGTAGCCGTTGTATTAATTTGTTCATCGGCGATGAAAGTTACACAGCAGTTTTGGAATAATCAATGTATGCTATGGTTATGGCTAGAAACATTTGTAACTGACAGCACGGTACTTAGTACATCCACTAGCGGAGCACTGCAACCGCTATATTAGTCTGTTCAATGATGATATCTATTCCATAGCAATTATAGTATGATAAATGGCAGATCGTTTATCCCTCGTGATATTAACTATTGACAACGGAGTCCCGAGTACAGCCATCATCACAGTCCTTTAGACGCTGGACAACTGTGTTCACTGACAACTTAAATACCAAAGCAATTCTGGAATTATCAGTGTATGTAACGATTGTGGCCTCAAACATTTCGAATCAACGGTACGGTACTTATTACATGCACCAGTATTACACTGTTGCCGTATTATTGTGTTCAGTGGCGATTTTATTTCGATAACATTCCTAGAATGACAAGATATAAGTCCACTGTCGCAAGAGATACCAACAACTGACAACTCAGCACTGATTACAGATATCACCACATAAATTTGGACGTTGGACTGCTTTGTTCGGTGACGATGTAAATTCCTGAGTAATTCAGGATAAAGATATGTATGCTACGGTAGTGGCTAGTGATGTTTGCACCACACTGTACTGTAATTAGTACTTCTACAAACGTATCATTGTTACCGTTGGATTAAATTGGTCACTGATGATGCACATCCTACAGCAGCCCTGGAACGGGACATGCAAATTCATTATACCTCGAGATATTGACAATTTACGACGCAGTGGTGAGTACAGCCATATTAACAGTACTGTTACGTTTCAGTAACGCGGCACGCAGATAATGCATGTACCTATACAACTAAGGAAAGAACAATGTATATTACGGTTTTTGCTTGTGATAATTCCAATTGACTTTAAAGTACTTATTACATCCACAAATATAGCACTGCAGCCGTTGGAATAATCTGTTCACTGATGATATAAGTTCTATAACCATTCTAGAATGACAAAATACGGACCTGCAGGCCCTCGAGTCATTGGCGACTTACAACACTGTACTGAGTACACCCACCATCATGACACCGTTGCCGCTGGACAACTTTGACCACTGATAGTGTAAAATCGAAAGTGACTCTAGAAAAACGTATGTGTAGTGCTGTTATGGCTCGTGACGTTTACAGCTAGCAGTACAGCATTTAGTACATCTTCCATCGGATCACAGTTGCCGTTGGATCAATCTGTTCACTGGTTGTGTATACACCACTGCAATTCTAGAACGAGAAATGCAGGTCCACTATCCACCGAGAAATTGAAAAATGACAACACAGTTCCCAGAACATCAATTAATCACTGCACTCTAGCCGTTGAACTACTTTGATCACTGATGATAAACACCACAGCATTTATGAAATAATAAATGTATATTAAGGATATTTTTTGAGATGTTTCTAATTATCTCCACAGTACTTATTGCATCCACCAATATGGAACTTTAGCCGAACGGATTAGTGCGTTCGAAGATCATTTAAATACTAAGAGTTCTAGAATGACAAAATGCGGATCCTCTGGTACTCGAGGTATTCACAATTGACGACACAGTACTGAGTACAGGCATCATCACAGTACTGTAGCCGTTGTACCAATTTGTGCACTGATGACGTAAATAACAAGGTAAATCAGGAACAATCAATGCATATTACATTTATGGCTTGAGATATTCCAATTGACTGTTCGGTACATATTACATCCACCAATATAGCACTGTAACCGATGGACTAATCTGTCCTGTGAAGACTTAAATCCTACACCAATCCTATAATGACAAAATGCAGGGCTACTAACAGCCGCGATATATACAATTGACAACACAGGACTGAGTGTAGCGGTTCTCACAGCACTGTAGACGTTGGATTACCTTGTCCTATGTTGACGTAAATTCGTAAGGAATTCTGGAATAATAAATACGTAGTACGTCTATGTCTTGAGATATTTCTAATTGTCAGTGCGGTACTTCGTACATCTGCCGTCATAGCACCGCAGCCGTTGCATTAACCTGTAAAGTGATGGTTTAGGCTCAATAAAAATTCTGGTATGGCAAAGCACATATCCATTATCCTTCGCGAAATTATCATTTGACAACACTCTTCTGAGTACCACAATCAACAAAGCAACGTAGCTCTTGTACTGCTTTATTTACTGATGATGTAAGTTCCGAACAAATTCTGGAATAATCAGTGTATGGCACGGTTAGGTCTAGAGACATTTACAATTGGCAGTACGGTACACAGTGCATCCACCTCCAAAGCAGTGTAGCGGCTGTATTAACATGGTCAATGATGAATTAGTTTTTTCAGCAATTGTAGAATGATAGCGGGCGTATCCATTATCCCTCGTGATATTAGCGATGGTCAACAGTGTACAAACCGCAGCCGTAGCCACAATAGAGCAGCCGTTGCAACAATTTCATCACCTGTGACACGAAATCCACAGCCATACTGGAGTAACTAGTATATTGGTTAGTAATGACTAGGGACGTTTACAATTGACAGTGCGGTGCTTAGTACATCCAATAACAGAGTACTGTATCCGTTAAATTAATCTGTTAAAGGGTGATTTAGATGCTATAGAAATACTAGAATGACAAAATACAGTTCCACTGTCCCCCGCGATATTATCAATTGGCAACACTGTATGATACTGTCATCATCACAGCAACGTCGCCGTTGGACAACTTTATTCTCTAATCCTGTAAATTCTACAGTTACTCTTGAATAACCCATGTCTATTGCGGTTATGGCAAGTGATTGTTACAATTGACAATACGGCAGTTAATACATCCTCCAACGGATCACTGCTACCGATGGATTGATATGTTCACTGATGATGTATACTCCACAGCAACTCTAGTAGGAGTAACGCCTGTCCATTATCCATCGAGACATCAAGACGTGACAGCAGGGTACTGAGTACAGCTGTCATCGTAGTATTGTAGCCGTTGAATAACTTTGTTCTCTTATAACGAATATTCCAAAGCTGCTCTTGAATTATCATTGAATATCTCGGTTATGGCTTGAGATATTTCCCTTTGACAGTACGGTTCATACTATATCCACCAGTATATCATAGCCGCCGTTCGATAAGTATGTTCAATGATGATTCAAGCCCAAAAGCAATTTAAGAGTAACAAAGTAGATATCTATAATATACATGTAATAATAAATATTACAATTTACGACACAGGAATGAGTACACCGACCATCACAGTGTTGTAGCCGTTGAACTACTGGCTCACTAATAATGTAAATTAGAAGGCGATTCGAGAATAACATATGTATTGTGCGGTTATGGTTAGTGATTGTAACAACTGACAGTGCGGCATATAGTACGACTTCCAACAGATCGCTGTTGCCACAGGATCGACATGATCACTGAAGATGTGTATTCCACAGCAACTATGGAACGAGAAATGCAGATGAATTATACCTCGTGATATCAACTATTGACTGCGCAGCACTGATTACAGCCATCATAACATTTTTGTAACGATTGTATAACCTTGATCGCTAGCAATGTCTTATCCAAAGCAATTTCAGGATAAACATTGTATACTGAGGTTATGGCTGGAGATATTTACAGCACACAGCACGGCACTTCGTACATCTAAATATAGAGCACTGTTGATGTTGAATTAACCTGTTGAATGATGACTCATGTTGTATACAATTCTAGAATGGCAAAATATATACCCTCTATTCATCGCGATATTATCAATTGACAACACAGTATTGAGTAAAGCCATCGTCGCAGTCATGTAGACGTAGGAGTACTTTATCCATTGAGGATGGAAATTCGAAACAATTTTGGAATAATCAATGTATATTGCAGTTAGTGCCACAGATATTTACATCTGACAGTCGGCTACTTCGTACATCTATCAATGGAGCTCTGTTGTCGTTGGATCAATCTGTCCAATGACGATTTAAATTCTGTATCAGTTCTAGTATGACAAAAGACAGACCCGTTATACCTGGCGATAATAACAATTGACAGCACAGTACTGAGTATAGCAATCATCGCAGTAATGTAGCCGTTGTACTAAATTGCACACTGATGACGTAAATTTCAAACAATTCTTCAATTATATATGTATATTACAGATATTGCTTGAGATATACCTAATTGAGTGTACGATATACTACATTCACAAATATTGCATGGTAGCCGTAGGGTTACTTTATTCAATGATGATTCAGCTTTTATACCAACATAGGAGTAATGCTGCCGTTGGATTAATTTGTCCATCAATGATGAAAATTCCACAGCTCTCCTAGAATATCATATTTATAGTATGGTTATGGTTAGGGACATTTACATTAGAGAGTACGGTGCTAAGTACTTCCTCCAACAGAGCACTGTATCCGTTGGCTTGAGCTGCTCAGTGATGATTTAATGTCTATAGCAATTCTAGAGTAACAAGATGCATATCCACTGTTCCTCGAGTTATTAACACTGGCAACACATTACTGAAAGCAGCCATCATCACAGTACAGTAGCCGTTGGACTACTTTGTTGACTCCCGATGTAAATTCCAAAGCAATGCAGCAATAGTCAGTGCATATTTCGGTTATGTCTTGGGATATCACCAGCTGACAGTACAGTGTCTACTTCATTCGCAAATGTAGCAACGTTGCCGATGGATAACTACGTTCAGTCATCATATAAGCCCTAGGACAATGGTAACACGACAAAATACGTATAAACTGATCCGCGGGGTATTGAAATTTGAAAGCCCATTCAAGTGTACTGCCATGAACACGGTAATGTATGCGAAAGAATCTTTCGTTGACTGATGACGGTTATTCTGAAAAAATTCTAGAACAATCCATGTACTGCAAGGATATGGCTAGTGGTACTTGCAGCTGACAATGCGGTGCTTAGTAGAGCTACCAACTGGCAACTGTTGCCGTTGGAATGATCTGTACATTGATGATGTGATATCTGCAGCATTTCAGGAATGAAATATGAAGGTCCACTATGCTTCGAGACATTAACAACTGAAAACGAGTTGCTTAGTGCAGCCATCATCACGGCACTGTAGCCGTTGGACAGTTTTCTTCACTGATGGTTTAAGTTTCAAAGCAATACTGGAATAATCTGTCCATATTACGGTTACGGCTTGAGATATGTCCAAATGGGAGTACGGAAGTAACTGCATCCACCAATATAACATTGTAGCCGTCGGATTAATGTGTTCAATGATGATGTATATTCTATAACAATGCCAGTATGACAAAATAGAGGTACACTGGCCCTCGAGGTATAAACAACTGGCAGCTCAGTAGTGAGTACAGCCATCAGCACAGTAATGTAGCTGTTGGACTACCTTGCACACAGATGATGTGTATTCCAAGGTGATTCTATAATACACCATGTATACATCGGTTACGGCCAGCGAGAATTACTATTCGCAGTACGGCAATTAGTACATCTACCTACGGAGCACTGTTGACCTTGGATTGAGCAATTCACTGAGAACGTACATTCTACAGCAGTTGAGGAATGAAAGATAAAGGTTCATTGTCCCTCGCGATATTAACAATTGACAAGAGGTACTGAGCGCAGCCATCGTCACCGTACTGTTGCCGTCGGTCTACTTTGGCCGCCTACGGTGTAAATTACAAAGCAATCTTGGAACAATCAATGTATATCACGGGTACGCCATGGGACATCTACAAATGCCAGTATGGTACCCACAATATGCACAAATATGACCCAGTAGACGTTTAATTAGTTGTTTCATGATGATGTAAATGCTAAAACAATGCTAGAATGACAAAATGCAGGTACGTAATCACTCGAGGCATTAACAATTGACAATACAGTGATGAGTACAGCCATCTTCAGATCGCTGTAGACGTTGGACCACTTTTCCACTGATGACTTAAATTCCAACGCATATCTGGAACAATGAATGTATGGTACTTTTGTGGCTTGAGGTATTTCCAACTGACAGTACGGTACATATTGCATTCAACAATACAGCACCGAAACCGCTGCACTAATATATTCAATGACGATTCACGTTTTATAGCAATTCCCTAATGAAATAGAGCGTTCCATTATCCGTTCAGACATTAGCGAATGGCATCAGCGTACTGAGTACAGCCGTCATCACACTACTGTAGCCGATGGGCTGCCTTTTGCAAAGATGATTCATATCTGAAATCAATTCTGGCGTAACCAATTTATATTAAGGTTATAGCTAGAGATATATCCAATTGACAGCCCTGTACTTATTGCGTCCATCAATGCTGCACTGTATCCGCTGGATAAACCTGTTGTCCGATGATGCATATCCTACAGCAATGCCAGAGCGAGAAACGCAGAACCATTGTCCCTCGAGATATTAAAAGGTAACAACACAGTACTGAGCACAGCCATCATCGCAGTAATGTAGGCCTTGGACTACCTTTTTCACAGATGATGTAGATTAAAAAGGAACCCTGGAAAAATCAATTTATGTTACTGTTATGTCTTGAGACATTTCCAATTGACAGTACGGTGCATAATACATACACCAGCAACAGTACTGTGATTTTTCTTTTCACTGAAGACTTAAATTCTACAGCAATCCTAGAATAATCATTGTACAGATCAGATATGGTTAGAGGTATTTACAATTCATAGCACAATACGTAGTACATCCGCCAACAGAGCGCAGTTGTCGTTGGATTATTCTTTTCACTGATGATTTATACCCTATGGAAATTTTTGAATGATCAACGGATACATCATATATCTTTAGTGTATTAACAAATGACAATACAGTACTGAGTGTACCCATCTACACAACACACTAGCAGTTGCAGTATTCTGTCCGCTGATTGTCTTATTCATTCAGCAACTGCAGAATGACTGTAGAATGAAGTAGACGGGTCAAGTATTGCTGTAGATGTTAGGTGAGCAGTGAATAGTAAAATCAAGTTACAATTGTAATCTGTAGATGGGTATGCTCAGTAATGTATTTTCAATTCGCAATGTCTCTATCTAAAATTGATCTAAACATCTATAGTTGTGGAAATGCTATATAAAATACAAGATCAGAGGAATGGTTAATACAATGGCGGCTGCTAATTTCCATACTCAGTAGTGTATTTTCAAATGATCGTATCTCCAGGTATAACTGATTGAACCTTTTATCATTCTAGAGCTGCTGTAGAGTTTAAAACATCAGTGAGCATGTTAACAAAATGCCTATAGTATTAAGTAGACGTCTACGCTCTGTAACGTATTAACATTTGTCGACATTTGTAGCAAATTTGATCTGCACATTGCCCTCTCTAGAGTTGCTGTAGAAGCTGAATGATCAGCGAAGATATTAATCCAATGCATATCGCACTGCGTAGAGAGCCACGCTCAGCAACGCATGTTCAATTGTCTATATCTAAAGGGATAATCGACCCATCCATGCATCGTTCAAGATTAGCAATATAAAAGGGATGATCAGAAGATGAGTCATTACAATGGCTGTTTTACTTTGTTGTTTGCAATACTCAAAAGCGCATTTCCAATTCTTAATAGTCATAGCAATTGCTGATTCATACATTGATCATTCTCGAACTGCTGTAGAATTATTATCTTCAGTGAGCAGAGTAACCTGACAGATAGATTGCTTTGTAGGAGGATATACTTATTACCGTACCCTCAATTGTAAGTATCTCTAGCCATAACTGATACATGCATTGACTGTTCTGGTGCAGCTGCTTAATATAGACAATCAGTGTACAAATAATTCTAACGGCTACAGTACTGTGATGATGGCTGCACTCAGTACTCTCTTGTCAATTGTTAACGTCACGATCGACAATTGATATGACTCTGCTCATTCTGTAAATGCTACAGGACTTAGATCCTCGTTAAACAGACCAATACAACGGATGCAGTAGAGAGATACTTGCTGTACTCTGTACTGCACTCTCAGTGCTTATTTTCTCGAGCTGTAACCTTCTTTCGTCATTCCAGAAATGCAGCAGAATTTAATTGCTGAGTGAGTATATTAATCCAACTGCTGGAGTACTGCGTTTATTAGTGCACTTTGTACTGTACCGATATCTGTCAATGTCTGTAGGGGTAATAAATACAAAAGTTAATAGTTCTAGAATTTATATAGAGCTTAGATGATTTGCGAATAGGTTAAACCAACGGACGTCGTACTGTTTGGATTTCAAATCTCAATTCAGTACCTTCAATTGTAAGCATCCTTAGCGACAATTGATCATACCAGCATTGCAGTATAAATTAGATCAGGTAGGAATAGGTAGATACAATTGCTTCGGTACTGCGACGATAGTTGTAGTCAGTACTGTACTATCAGTTGTCAATGTCTCCTGATACAACAGATTTATACCTTGATCAACCTGGAACTGTCATGGTATGCAAGTTATCAGTGAAATTTGAATCATAGGGGAACAAACTAATCCAGCGGCAACAGTACAGACGATTCAGCTCTGCTTCGTCAGACGTCTGTGACTCGAGCGATATTGGATTCGTCTCATGTCGCAATGCAATTGCTATAGAACATACATCATGAGTGGACCGATTAATCCGGCGGCAACTGTGCCCTTCTGGTGAACGCACTAAGTACCGTAACGTCCATTATAAATATCGCTATCTATAACTGAAGCGTGCATTGATTCTGCTACAATTGCTATGGAGCTTAAACAACGAGTGAGCAGATTAATTCAATGGCTACAGTACTGTGATGATCGTTGTAAAAAATACTGTCTTGTCAGTAGTTATTACCTCGTGCGATAATGGACCTAGATTTATCATCCTAGAAATGCTATAGGATTTAAAACATAATTGTGGAGACTTTTCCAGAGGTAGCAGTGCTCTGTTGGTGGATGTGTCGCGCACCGTACCGCCAATTGTAAGTATCTCCTGCTGCATCTAATCTATGCATTGATTATGCTGCAAATGTTTTGAGAATTAAGCTATCAGTGAGCATATTGTTTCAACGTATGCAGTACTGTGATGATGGTTGTACTCAGTACTGCAATTTCGATTGCTTATATCCTGAGCGATAATGGATCACTCCTTTTTCTTTATGTAACTGCTATAGAATTTCAATCTTCATTGTGGAGGTTTATCCATCAGCTATAGTGTGGTCTTGGTGGACGTACTATGCACCGTACTGTCAATTGTAGATATCACTAGGCATAATTGAATTATTCATTGATTATGCTAGAATTGCAGAGGACTATATATCATCAGTGAATAAATTAATCGAACGGCTTTAGTACTGTGATGAAGATTGCAATCACTACCGCCTTGTTACCTGTCAATTCCTCGTGCCACGATGAATATGCCTTTAGTCACTGTAGAGTAGCCATAGAATCTTTATCGTCGTTTAAGCAGGATAGTGCAAGGGCTACAGTGCCCCATTAATGGCTATACACAGTCCTCTATTGACAGATATCAATGTCTCAGACAGAAGATACACAGTTCAGTGATATTTCTACAACTGCTAAGGAACTTTGGCGATCAGCGATCAGAATAATTCAATGGACATATTACCGTCTAGATGGCTACACTCGGTACTGCAATGTCATTTGTCAAAATCACTAACGATATATTGTCTACCCGCTTATCACCCTATAACTGCTATAGAGTTTAAATTACAATTGAACAGAATAACCTAAGTGCTCAGGACTGTGATGATGGCAATACTCTGTACTGCGTAGTCAGTTGTTAACGTCTCGAGCGATAATGTACCTGTGTTTGCCATCCTGAATATGCTATACAGATTAATCGTCTGTGAACAGGTTAATCAAACGTCTACGGCGCGCCCTTTATTTCTATACATCGTACATCATTGACATATGTCAATGTCCATAACGACAATTGCCCTGTACATTGATTGTTCAAGCATTGCTGCGGAAATTATGACATCAGGTAGCAAATCAAACCTCGGTTACAGGAATGCGATGATGGCTGCGCTCAACTCTGCTTTGTCCTTTGTTTATGTCCCAAGCGCTCGGGCACCTAGCTGTTGATCTCTCTAGAATTGCTGTAGAGCACAAGTCATCAGTGAACAGGTTATTCCATCGGCTACAGTACTCTGTTGCTGGATATACTGAGTACCGTACTCTCAATTGGGTATGTTTCTAGACATAACACTTGGATACATTAATGAATCCAGAATTGCCGCTGAACTTATGTCACCAGTGGACAGATTAATCATATGGCTACAGTGCACAGATGATGGCAATACTCAGTACTGCATTGACATATATCAATGTCGCCAACGACAACTGCTCCATACATTCATCACTATACAATTGCTAAAAAGCTTTGAGTATCAGCGTACTGATTAATTCAATGCCCAAGGTATCGTGTAGATGGTTGCACTCAGTACCTTATTGCTATTTGTTAATGTCACTACCGATTTACGGTCTATCTATTGATAATTCTACAATTGCTGAAGAACTTATATTATCAGCGAACCGATTTATACATTGGCTACAGTACTCTGTTAATGGCCATTCTCAATAATGTAATAATAAATGTCAGTGTCACGAGCGACAATTGTTCTATCTACTGATCGCTATACAATTGCTGACGAAAGTTTATGGTCAGTCAATGTACTACATTAATGGCTACCATATCGAGTAGTTGGCTACACTCAGTTCCGTAATATCAGTTGTTAATGTCACAACCGAAAATTGGTATACCCTTTAATCATTCTCCAAATATTGCAGATCCCGAATCATCAGAAAACAAATTAATCAGACAACTGCAGTAGTGTGATGATGGTTGTACTCAGTGCTGTGTTGTCAACTGTTTATGTCACGAGCGATAGTCAATCTGCCGTTTGTCGTTCCAGAATTGCTATTGAATTTATATTGTCAGTGAACTCATTGATCAAAGGACAGCAGGGCCCTGCCGATGGCTACACACAGTAGCGTATTGACATATGCCAATAACGGCAGCGACAATTGCTCAGTCCATTCATAATTCATCAATTGCTGAAGAACATACACGATTAGCGAACATATTTGTTAACTGGCTTTACTATTGTAATTACCTCTACACTCAGTACTGTGTTGTTACTGGGCAATAGAGCAACCGACATTTGATACGCCCATGGATCATTCCAGAAATGCTATAAAGTATATATCATCAATGATCAGATTATACCAAATGCTACGGTGCCCTGCTGATGGGGGTATTATACACAGTATTGCCAGTTGTAAATGTCTTGGGCCGTAACTTCTCTGTACACTGATTATGCTAGAATTGCTGTGGAATTAGATTACCAGTGGACAAATTAATCCAGCATCTACAGGAAGTCGTTGACGGCACTACTCACAACAGTTTTTTAAATTTCTAATGTATCGGGAGACGATGGACATGACTTTTGTGGTTCTGGAATTACTACAGGATTCAGGGCCTCAGTAATCTGGTTGATCAAATGGCGGCAGTGTCCTCTCGATTGCTATGCTCAGTTCTGTATTGACGTATGGCTATTCCTCCCCCTGTAATTGCTCTGTCCATGGATCATTCTGCAATAGCTGATGGACTTAGATAGTCAGAGGACGGATTATTTCAGTGGAAATTGTACTGTGTAGATGCATACAGTCAGTACTGTATAGTCAGTTTTCAATACCACTACCGATACCTGATCTGTCGGTTGATCAGTCTGGAATTGCCATAGTAGCTAAATCATCAGTGAGCAAATTAATGCAACGGCTGCAGTACTGGCATGATTGATGTGCTTTGTACTGTTATATCACTAGTTAACATCTCAGGCAATAACGGATGCTTCATTCATCATTCTATAATTGCTGTATAATTTGGTGCATGTGTGACCAGAATAACCAAACGGATACATTGACCAATTGATGGCTACGCTGGGCGGTGTATTGACATTCGTCAGTGTCTAACGATTCAAATGCTCTATCCATTGCTCATTCTAC
This sequence comes from Eufriesea mexicana, assembly GCF_001483705.2. Taxonomy (NCBI): domain Eukaryota; kingdom Metazoa; phylum Arthropoda; class Insecta; order Hymenoptera; family Apidae; genus Eufriesea; species Eufriesea mexicana. The sequence continues at coordinate 15,090 of NW_016914547.1, forward strand.
TCTTGCTGGATTTCCAGGTGGATTGGCGAAGTGACTAATTCAATGGCTATGGTATTGTGTAAATGGCAAAGCTCAGTAGTTTATTGAAATCCGTCAATATTACTACCTATAATTTTTCTATCCATTGGTCACCTTTGAACTGAGACATAACGTTGGTGTTCACAGAATAGGTTCATACGATGGCTTTCGAAATGTATTGATGGCTTTGCACGTGACTGTGTTGTCAATTGTCACTATACCGTGGGATGACTTATCTATCCAATGATACTTCTAGAATAGTAGTATAGTATACACGACCAAAGGATTGGTTCATACAATGGCTGTAGGAATGTAATCATTGCTCTTTTCAACAGCCTATTGTCAATTGTCATTATCTCTATTGTTAGTTGATACGTCCTTTGGCCGTCCTAACATTGGTGTAGCAATTATGTGATTACTGCATCGACTAATCCAATTGCTACAATAATGTGTAGAAGGCTAACCGCAGAACTTTAGTGTCGTTTGACAATATCTCTAGCGATGCTTGATGTGTTCCATTGATCTTCATTGTAATGGTGTCAAACGTAGGTGATCAGCGAATGGATTAATACAACGGATGTAAGAATGTTTAGGTTGCTATGCTCAGTACTGTCATTTCAATTGTCAGTGCCTGTAACGATAATTGATATATCCAATATTGCGCCTATAATTGCTATATAACTGGGATGAACAGAGTATATGTTAATGCAATGCCAGTAAAAATGTTTTCATGGGCGTACGCAGTAGTGCACTGTCAATTGATAACGTCTCCATTTGTAATTATCTTAACATTTCTAAAATCTAGAGCTGCTATACATTATAAATTATCGGTGTACAGGTTAATCCAACTGGCATAGTACTGTGCTGACGTTTGCACTCAATACTCTATTGCCAATCCTCAATACCTCTAGTGCTAGTGATCATTCAAGAAATTCGGTTTAATACATATGAAGTGGGTCGCAACACTTGTCGGCGCTTGTTGCGGTCATCGGCACAATCGTCACGGAGCTGTAGACGGTTTCCAGCTGACCCTTCGTCCTCTGACTCCAGAGTTTTTAAAGTGTCGAGTGTTCGCGGAAGGGGTAGAAAGAAATGCCCGCCAACACGCGCGCGGGAAAACCTAAGTTTCTGCGGGAAAGGTTCACGCGGGAACCACCATCGCGCGGGAAAGTCGTGCTGACCGCCCAGGGAGGTCGTAAATTAAAACGCCCGCTGGTCTGCAACGGCGCTGCCTGGTCCCAGGCTAATCCCGGGCATGACATTGACGATAGCCAATGCCATCCGCGGGACAATGCCCGTTGAACGGCAGCGACTGCTGCTGTGTTACGGGGACGTACCCGGTGCTCCCGCGACCCTATTGTCTCTGCTCCTTTCGCATGGGCGTAGTGGCGGAATCTTAGCCGCCACACATACGATCAGCGAGTGGACTACTGCAAATGCTATACTAATGTGCGGATGGTTATACTTGCACCCAGTTGTCAATTGTCAATTCCTCTAGCGCCAATTGCTCTATCGAAGGTAAAACTAGACGTGCTGAAAAACGTAGATGGCAAGGGAATAGATTATGGCAGTAGTAATGGAAATTTTTACATAACTGCACACAGCAACGTACTGTCATATGTTAATGCCTCCAGAGATAATTGCTCTATCCATTGAGCACTCCACAATTGTTGAAGGACACTCATGATCAGCGAACAGGTTAATACAAGCGCTATAATATTTTGTAGCCGACTACATTCATTACTGTTCTGTCTACTATCTGTACCTCTACCGACATATATTCCATCCACTTATCATTCTAGAATCGTCGTAGTGTCCAAATAGGTAAATCAAGCGAATAAAGTGCTCTGCTTGTGGATGTAACAAACACCATACTGCAAATTGTAAATATACCGATCCATATCCGTACAATACAATGATTAATCTGGAATTGCTGTGGAATTTATATAATCGATGTCCGAATTAATCCAACGGCTACAGTACTGTGATCCTGGCTGTCCTGTGTATTGTGTTGTCAGTTGCTAATATCTCATGGGTTAATGGATATGTCAGCAGTTTCTCTAGAATTACTGTAGAACCTAAATCATCATTGAACAGATTAATACAACGTCTACACTGTTCTGCTGGTGGATTTACTAATTACGGTACTGCCAGTTGCACGTGTCGCTATCAATAACAGCACTCTGTACATGTTAATCCAGATTTGCATTGGTATTTATATTATCAGTGAACAAAGATGTCCAAGGGCGACTGTACCGGCACGAATGCTGTACTAAGCACCCGGTTTTCCATTCTTAATATCTCGAGGGATAGTGGATCTGTCCTTTGCCATTGCAGAATTGCCATAAATTATAAATCATCATTGAACAGTTAAATACAGCGGCTGCAGTGCTCTGCTGGTCGATGAACGAAGTTCCGTACCGTCAATTATAAACGTCTCTACCCGTAAACGAACTATGCTCTGATTATTCTATACTTGCTTCGCAATTTATATCATCGGTGGGAAAGCAAATCCAACGGCTACGTTAATGTGATGATTTATGTACTCTGTTCGGTGATATCAACTGCTAATTCCTCCAGGGATAATGGATATGTGTTTTGTCATTCTAAAATTGTTATGGAATATAGGTCGTGAACGAATTGACTGTATATATATATTGATGATTAGACGAATGCTGTCGATTTGAGGTCATCAGTGAACAAATCATTCTAATTGCTACAGAAGAGTAATGGTCGCTGCACTCACTACTGGGTTGTCAGTTGTAGAAGTCTCGAGCGATATCGGATTCGCCTTTTGTCAATACTGAATTGCTATATAAACATAATCATCAGTGAACAGGGGTATCTGTCGGCTTCCGTGCTCGTTTGATTGCTACACTCATTACTGTATTGGAATTTGTCAGTGTCTCGAGGGACAATTGCCTTATCCATTGATCATTCCATACCTGCGATAGGAATTAGATGGTCAGCGGACAGATTAATTAGACGGCTAGAGTTTAGTGTTGGTGACTAAACTCAGTACTGTATTGACTAACTTAATATTCGTAGCGATATTTGATCTAAACGTTGACCATACTGCTAATGCTATGCTGTTCTGTCCTTCAGTGTACGGATTTATCCAGGGACACCAGTGCCCTCTAGGTGGCTTTACCAACTACCGCTCTGCCAAATATTAGCATATCCACATATATCTGACTTATACATTGATTATTACAGAAATGCTGTGGAATACCAATCATCAGTGAAGAGGTTAATCCAACGGATACATTTCTCTGCTGGTGTGTGTACTGAATACCGTACTGACGGTAGCAAATATCTCTGCCAATATCTGATCAATATGTTCATTATCCTTTTATGGCTGTGGAATTGAAGTCATCTGTGAATAAATGATTCCAGCGACAACTGCACAATAATTGTGGCTCTACTCTGTACATTGTTGACAATTGTTTACATCTCGAGCGATAGTGGATTTTTCTTTTGTCATTCCAGGTTTGCTACAGAAAATGAACCGTCATTGAACAAGCTAATGCAACGGCAGCAGTGCTCTGTTGGAAGATGTAGCGTGCACGTTACTGTCAAACTATCCCTATCCTTAACCGTACTATACATTGAATATCCCAGAATTGCTTTGGAATATACAACGTCGGTGGACAAAGCAATCCAGCGGCTACAGTACCATGATTTTGGCCGTACGCAGTACTGTGATGTCAATTGTTAATGTCTCGCGCGATAATGAAACTGTCTTTCGTTTCTTCAGGATTGGTACAGAATTTACGTCATGACTGAACGTATTGATCCAACGGTTACAGTGCCCTGTTGGTGGATGCACCAAGTACGACACTCTCAGTTGCGAATGTCTCTATCCATAACTGTTCTATACATTTATAATTGTAGATTTATTGCGGATCTTGAGTCATCAGTGGACAAATTACTCCAGCGGCTGCTGCACTGTAATAATGGCCGTATTCAGCACTGTTTTGTCACTTGCTAACTTGTCGAGCGATAATCGATCTGACTTTTGACATTCTAGAATTGCTGTTGTGATTAAGGCGTTATTGCAAAGATTAATCAAAGGGCTACTGTGCAGTGTTGATGAATGTCCTCTGTAGTATATGGTGAAATTATAACATCCCGTGCGATAATGTAAATGCCCTTAAATATTCTAGTATTGGTATGGAATTTCGATCGCTACTGATCAGATTAAACCAAGGGCTACTGTGCTCTACTGGTAGGTGTACCAAGAACCGTACAGTCAAATATAAACATCTATAGACATTACTGTACAATATATTCATTACTCTAGAATAGCTGTGGAGAATAGATCATCTGTGAGCAAATTAATCCAACAGCTACTGTGTTCTCTTGGTGGATGTACTAAGTACCGTGTGATCAATAGTAAACGTCTCTAGCCGTAGCTTCTGCATCCATTGATTATTCTGGAAATACCGTGGAACGTAAATCATCCTGTGGACAAACTAAGCCAACGACTACAGTAATCTTTTGATGGCTACACCCAGTACTGCTTCGACATATTTGTCAATCTCACTAGCGGCAATTGCAGTATTAGTTGAACATTGGACAATTGCTAAAGAACTTGATGATCAGCGAACTGATTAATTCAATGGCCATGGGATTGTGTAGGTGGCTATACCCAGTACAGTATTGTCAATTGCTAATATCTCCAGCTATGAGTTTTTTATACTTCATTATACTAGAATAGCAGTTGAAAGTAAAACATCGGGGAAGAAATTAATCCAACGACTACTGCGCATTGCTGGCGGGTGTTCTCAGTACCGTACTGCCAGCAGTATATGCCTCTTGCGTTAACTGATGATTGCAATTACTATTCTAGGATCGCTGTGAAATTCAGGCCATCAATGAACGGTTTAATCCATAGGCTACACTACTGTGACGTTGACTGTGCTCAGTGCTGCGTTGTCAGAAGTTAATATTGCGTACAATAGTGAATACGTCGTCTGTCATTACGAAATTGCTATAGAATAGAAATCAACATTGGTCAGATTATTCCAACGCAGACAGTACTTAAGTTATGTATATGTTGGTTATTCTAGATTTACATTCGAATTCGAATCTTCAGCGAATAGATTAATCCAGGGGCAGCAGTGCTCTGTTGATGGATATACTCAGAAATGTATTGTCACATGTCATTTTCTCCAGCGACATTGCTGCTTTCATTGATCACTCAATTATTCCAGAATAGGGAAGAAGAGCAGCGAACAGGTTATTTTCAGTGGCTATGGTGTTTCGCAGATTCCTGTGCTCAGCTCATTTTGTCAATTGTTAGCATGTCGGGCGATAATGGATCTGTCTCTTCTCATTCTGGAAATGCTATAGGATTTATATCACCAGTGAGAAAACAGGTACAGCGTGTACAGAACTGTGACAGAGACTGTACGCAGTACCTTGTGGTCAGTTGTTACATTAGCGTGCGATAAAGGATTTTTCTATTGCCACTGTAGGATTGTTACGAAATTTAAATCATCAGCCAATAGATTTATCCACTGTCCACATCATTGTGTGGCAGGCTACACTCTGCACTATATTGTAATTTATCAGTATATATACCGAAATTTTTTCCAGCCATTGGAAATTCCGGAATTTCTGTGGAACATGTATAGTCTGCGATTAGATTAATGCAATGGATATAGAACTGCGTAGACTTCTACACCAAGTACTGCATTACCAGTTGTAGATGTCAGAAGCGGTTGTTGATCTGTCCATTAATTATACTGGAATTGCTATAAAATTCTATCCATCAATGAATAGGTAATTCCAACGGCAGTAGTACCATGTTCATGACTGTACACACTACCGTATGGTCAAGTACTGTTCTCCCTAGCCACAATGCATCCAATTACTAATCATTCTTTACTGCTGCGTAATGCAGCTGATCAGTGAATACGTTCGCCTGGTGGCTATGCAACAGTATACATGGCTACACTTACTAATGTATAGTAAATTGTTAGCATCTTGGGCAACATTTGATACGTCCCTCGTCATTCTGGAACTGCAATACGATACAAATCATCAGTGAACTGATTATTGCAATGGCTGCATCTCCGCCTTGATAGCTATACGCAGTACCCTGTTGTCGATTGAAAATATTTCTGGCGATAATTGATATATCCGCTGACAATTCTAGAATCTCGGTAGAAATAAGGCTATCTGTGAATAGACTTATCGAATGGATATAGCTCGATGTGGACGACTATAATCAGTACTGCATTATCAATTTCGCATGTATGAAGCGATAATTGATCTATGGATTTATCATTAGATACCTACTGTGCAGCCTAGATCATCGGCGAATAGATTAATCCACTGGATATATTACTGTGTTGATGGATACGCTCAGGACTATGTTGCCATTTATCAATGTCTCCAGCGACAATTTTTCCATCCACTGATAATTCTCGAATTGCTATGGATATAAGTCGATCAACATAAGTATTGCATCAATGGCTGTAGTACTGCGTTCATTGCCATACTCAGTAAATTGTTGTCAATTGTTTATGTCCTTTGCAACAATTGATGTATCCATTGATCACTGCTGAATTGCTGTAAAGTACGAGTGGTCCGTCTGTAGATTGAACCAATTTTTATTGAATTGCCTCTGGACCTATTCTCATTGCAGCATAGACAGCATTTAATATCTCTTGCATTAACTTATCTATCCATTGCTCACTTTGCAATTGCTATAGAACATACATGACGAGTGAATAGGTTAACACAGAGGATATAGCATTGCGTATATGTGCACAGGGCTCTGTAGTTGACTATTCAGGTTACTCTATTGTCATTTCTTAATATCTATGGCGGCAATTGACATTTCTATTGATCATTCTAGAATTGCTACATAAAGTGGATGTTCAGTTTATAGATAAATACAAGTACTATAGATCTTTGTAGAGGTATATACTCAGTCCTGTATTTTCAGTTGTTAATGCATCTAGCGATAATTGGCCTTTCCATTGACCACTCAAGGGTTTCTATAGAATTTACGGCAGATACTTTATACCAATGGCTATGGTACTATGAGGATGCATGTACACAGTACTCTTTCTTCAATTGTTGATATCTCTAGCTGTAATGGATCCACCCAACGATCATTCTGGAATTGCCACAGAATTTTTGTGATCAGTCAATATCTTATACGAATGGGTGTTGTACTATGTTCGTGGTTATACTCAACACTGTATATGAAATGGGTAAAATCGCTAGCGATAATAAATTTCACCATACACAACTATAGAATTGCCTTAGAATTTGTATGATAATCGAAATTTCTAATTCAAATGCTACGATAATATGAATGTGTCTATAATCAGCAATGTACTTTCAATCGTTAATATCTCTAGCGATAATTGATATATCTATGGCTCATTCTTTAATTGCAACGCAGTCTACATTATCAGCGTGTACTTCATGCCACAGTCTACATGATTGTGCTGCTGGCTATACTGAGATCTGTACTTTCGATCGTTAGCACCTCAAGCTATGATATATGTATCCTTTATTCATTTGAAAATTGCTATATGGAAACTGCATGATCACTAACTATGTTGGCCCAATGTCTTTACTAATGTGTTGACGGCAGTACTCAGTACTTTGTAGCTAATTGTTAATATTTCAATCCACAATCCTTCTGTCCTTTGATCTATCTACATTTCCTATAGAAATTACATGATCAGTGAACAGATTAATGCAAGTGATATAGCAATGTGTAGATGACTAAAATCTGTAGTGTATTGTGGATTGTTTTTTCCTCTGAACATAGTTGCTCCACCCATT
>NW_016914547.1:24223-55821 GCF_001483705.2 Eufriesea mexicana
CAAGCTATGATATATGTATCCTTTATTCATTTGAAAATTGCTATATGGAAACTGCATGATCACTAACTATGTTGGCCCAATGTCTTTACTAATGTGTTGACGGCAGTACTCAGTACTTTGTAGCTAATTGTTAATATTTCAATCCACAATCCTTCTGTCCTTTGATCTATCTACATTTCCTATAGAAATTACATGATCAGTGAACAGATTAATGCAAGTGATATAGCAATGTGTAGATGACTAAAATCTGTAGTGTATTGTGGATTGTTTTTTCCTCTGAACATAGTTGCTCCACCCATTAATGATCGTAGTATTGCTATGGCAATAAAATTATCCGTGAATTGATTCATGCAATGGTCATAGTACACCGTAGATCGCTATACACTGTAATGTATTCTTCATTGTTACCTTCTCTAGAAATAATTGAAACACACATTAGTCAACCTACACTGCCCATAGAACCTACATGAGTAGTGAATAGATTAACGCAATGGTTATAGCGCTGCGTGGATGCGTATACTCATTACTGCTGCGTTGGTTGAGTATATCACCAACGATAATTGACATATTCGTCGGGCATTCTAGAACTGCTATTGAATATACGGATCAGTGAAGATATCAATCCAATTGCTACCGTGCATCGTTGGTTGCTGTACCCAGTGCCCTATTGTTAATTCCTATTATCTCAAGCGAAGGTTAGTCTACCCGCTGATGATGCTAGGGTTCCAATAGAACATTCGTGATCAGTGAATAGATTAATCAAGTGAATATAGTAGAGTGTAGATGGCTATAGCGTGTATTGTACTGTAGTCTCTTAATGTCTGTAGAGATAACTGATCCATCCATTGGTAGTTGTTGAATTGCTGTGGGATATTATTCTTAACTGAAATGATTAATCCAATGGCTACTGTATTGCGCTAATGACAGTGCTCTGTGCTTAATTGACAATTCTTATATCTCCATTAAACGTTTGTTTAGATTTCGATGTGTTAGTTGTGGTTAGGAAGCGTAAGGTTAGGAAACTGTTATATTCTTTGCTTTTCCATTGAATCATTAACGGCACTCTGCTCCGCTGCGCTCTATAGCTGTAGCGTTGCTGTTTGTATCTGTGATGCACGAAGCGGTGCTATTCTATCATAATCGATACTATTCGGCACTTTGAAGTACTCGGCTGCACTCAGCTGTGCTTGCCTGTTCTCGGTTGCCCTCTCCTGCGCTCTGCTGTGCCCTGCTGTGGTTAGTATCAGTTACGTTATTTGTGGAACATGAGACAATTGCAGTTGTTCATTGGTATTCGGAGCATTACTTGGCCCCGCTGGTATCACTTTCTCCCTCATGCGCCCATCTGCTATCAGCTGCAAACTGCAGAGAGCTGTTCCGTTTGCGGTTTTATCCAATGTGGAGCCGTGCACTGAAATGCTTTGCCGTGGTAACGGTCCTGCTCGGAGTGGTGCTGTCCTGAGCGGTAGTGTGCTGTGCTGCGCAGCGCTGTGATATTCGGTGCTATTTATTGCCCTGCGCTGCTGTGCTACGTTCTGCAGCGCGCTCCTGTTGTCGTGGAAATGAAAAACTTCATGCGCAAATAATCGGTGTTCTCTATTTCCGTCCATGTGCCCCATCCAAGCAAGATGACGCTTGTGAACGGCGCGAACAGTAACTGTGAGTAGGAATTCAACGGCTCATTCCGAAGAAGTACCGACCCTGCACAGTACACTTCCTTCTTCTTTTCTTGAATGCGAATATACCTGTTAGCGTGTAATGCCAGATTTTCACTGCAAACATCGTCTTCGGTTGTGCTTCGAGCTTCTGATACCACGCGCAAGAGGACATGAAGAATGGAAAACGGAGGGTAGAGTTTTTAACATAATTGAGTCAGGAATGGATGCTACCTAATCCAAAGTTCGTACGGAATGTTGATGGCAATTCGCTTAATGCGTAGGTCAAGGGAAATTGCATTAATAGTACTTCTTTAGGCATAGGTGGCGAAATTAGTGTAATTGTGCAAAGAAAATGTGGACTTGCATTTAACAAAAGAAGCACAGTACCACAATCAAGTTACTGCCAACTATTGCAATCGTCGTTAGTTAAGGATATAGCTAATGACAATATTGTTTAATATGATAATTGACCACATCCGTTTCATTAAACAATTGGCAGATTGCAGTCATACGTGTAGTCAAATTAATTAGTTACTTGATTAAATTAATTCCAATTTCGGCGGTCTGTACCTCGTCCGATGTAAAACTTGTGCTGGTGTTCTTCAAGTAGCGTATCCGTAGTACAGTTGAAAATAAGCCATATATCTTTTATATTCCCGTCGTGTGCAAACATGACGTGGTTGGCTTGTTGAATTAGGCGACCACATTAGTTAACGGAATATCCTTAGTGCTAATACATAATACCTATATAACTCGTTTTTAAAATCAAAAGCGCTACAAACGATGAAACTAATCTCTAACTTCATCCCACCTTTCAAGCTCAACCCTTTCCACTCCACTACTGCTTAGGAAGTGCACTTCTCTTCCTTGCACTCGATTCTGTATAGAAGGATCGATAAGCCTCATACCTGATAATCCAGAAAATATGGAGGTGAAAAGTGCGAAAGGGCGGGCAGACAGGGGGCGTGCACGTACTTCTCTTTTCATCCGAGCCCCTTTCCTTCAGCCTCGTCTTCTAGCCTCCACTTTCCTCGTTCCATTCCCTAAAATCCCACGCCGTTCCGTTATGCGTTTTTCCTAGAAACCTGATTATATCTCCTTCGACTTCACAATATCCCCAACACATCAATTCAGTTAATTACTTAGTACTTGATGGAAACGTTTTGAACTACATTCTCCATCGCTATCGTGACGCGGGCGCCGAGAAATTAAGACTGATTCGGGCAACTGCATGGCACGTGAAATCTCTATGATGGTCAAATTTTGTACTCGTCTCAACGAATGGCTCTATTCCGGGCTGTGGTTGTTAGAACCTTGGGTGGAAGAGGTATTGACTTGAGATAGACGTTATCGTACCGTACGCGACGAAATAACAGCACAGCCTGCAGGTTTCTATGGTCCATATGTCGAAATTCTTTCTACGCACGTGTCAGCGTGTCACGTGCGCATTCACGTAGAGACTTCAATCCTTAGCACCGAAAGCGATCATTAATTAATGTCAACTATCCTTTCTACCAATTCCACCGGTTTATGTGAAGAATCGCTGGAACGTAATACTGCATGGCGAATGTGTCGAAAAGAGACAGAGCAAAGAGGATATGATTTTTAAAAAAATCTCTTAAAATCTTCTATAATTCAATGCGGTGAATGCGAATCTAGGAGCAAATACTGCTTGCCATGTCACGTTTATGAACACATAAATAAAAGGAATTCATCTTTGATAACTTTATAATTATTCTTAAATTGTATTCTGGACATTGTGACAGTACCTTCAAAGTTCTTATCGATTGCTTTGCGTAACGCAAACGTTACCCAGCGAATCAAATTTGTTTATAATAAAAATATTTTTTTACCTAGATATACCGCTCTGAAATTATTAGAAGAGCACTGAAAATTCTGATGTGAACTATCATCTTGTCGCATAGTGCAGCTGCTGCTGTGTTATTTCATGAAGAATTTCGACAACCTTTGTATCTACAGTGGAACATTATGAGTAGATGCAGAGTGCAAATGGTATTAAATAATAGTTATCATTAATTTCGCTCTATATGGGTACCCTAAGACTAATTTCGTCGCATGCTTTGTCTGATATGAATATTTAAATGTAGATGAATGATTGAATGAAGACAAACTTTGCAGTGTCTATTGCCGCATAAGTGGTATTTTATTTTACCCCAATTTATATGTGCAGAGACCACAGAAAGATGTGGATTTATAAATATGAAGTAAAAGTATTTTCGTGGAATGAAAAGATTTAGTTAAAACCGTGGAATGATATTTCTTGTTATTATTAAATATATAAGATGACTTAGCCTACAGTCGAGATGTTCGTGAGGGTGAAGCAGATACCTTAGGTTAGACTTGTGTAATATGGAATACAGATTTGTACGAAATTTTGAGGAACATGTAATTCCATTATTTAAGAAAGAACGTGAGGGAGTGGTTGTATTTTAAATTTAGTAGAATAATGTACTATCCTGCTTTTTTTCGCTACAACAAAATGTTCCTCTAATATCCAAGTTAATTTGGAGGTGATAGCTTGAATTCAATCTTAAGTTCGCATTTCGGTTATATACTACTTACAAAAAGCATCATTGAGTGCTTTATTTCACAGCAGATGTACTTCTTCTCCCTTATATTCTGTTTTCAGTAATTTGTAAATATTGGATTTCTCCTTAATTCACCATGCCTGTCTCTTTAACCTGGCTCCGGAGACGATTGATTTCACAACATATCCTACAACTAATAAATTATGCAACGAAATTAGAGCAGCAAACTTTCATTCAATATATTAACAAATAAAGAGTGAAAACGATATGTCCTTACTGCAATGAACTTCATAGCAACGATAAATCTGCCATAAAATGGTCGCCCACGGTCACGTGTATTCAAATTCAGCCACGAAATTTTTGGATACGACACAAGCTCGAAGAGCAGACCTCTGTCACACGAATTACGCCAGGTAAAAGGATTGAAAACAATTCTAGTATGAAGAAACAGTCGCCGTGCAGGAATTCGTGCAATGAAATTTTGGCTTATTTTTCGAGGCGGTGTGGAAGAAATGAGAATGGTACAGGCTTGATCGGTATGGAGGGTGATGAACAAATCCTAATGAAGTATTAGCGACACCCTTTTAGTAGTATGGGCCCTGTTGATATACGACTGCGCTCATTCCTTCGATTCCCCTGTATGTGTTTGCGTGTGTGTGATATTTTTCACCTTCCTGCAATACCGTCCCACCCCTTTAGTCCTCGCATTCTCTCCCTCCATTTTTCCCTTTGCAACAAAATGGCCATGGCAGGTACACGTGACGGAGCTTCGTCGGAACGAATCACGAGATTCGATGTGCACATGCATACTCGTGAAAGGATCGAACGTTCCTTCCGTCTTCCTTTAAAAGGATTTTATTATGCGTAGACGTTAATACGAATTTGGTAACGAAGCGCGTGAAAGTGCTACTGGTGAATTCGGAAATGTGAAAGATTAACTTCGTCGTCATTTTGAGTAGTCACTTAAGTAGATATTTTGAGAATATTTTATAGGAAATGTAATTAGATATCATACTGGAATAAGTATGGTGTAAATTGCTTCCATTAGATTGTGCATTTCAAGAAATGAAGCTTGATGGACTTAGTATAGTGATTTTAGCACATACATATGAACATAAATTTCAGAATCATATTCTGGCGACAGGAGGATGAAATGAGGAATAATGTGAAAATTGTAATACTGCTTATTATGCCTCTAAAATTCGTTATTACGTGCTTCCTACGTAAAATAAATTTGCGCAGCCTAGCGTTAATAGTATGATATTACGTATAACACTTCCTAACACCATTGTTGCACTGGAGTAATCTCTGGATTACGGACCACAGAAGTTAGTGCACTCAACAGGTTTAGAAACTAAATTTAACTCAAGCCTTGTGGTTTTAGATGGATTAATTAGTCACGGTTAGTAGTAATTAAATATAATATCTTCCGCGATTCATATTCTTCATAGAATAAGTAGATAGACCGCTATTTTGTGAAGATAACGCTAGCGACTACTTCCAAAAGGATATAGCTATTTTTCGTATGAAGGCGGGAAACAAATTTCATGTTACAAATTAACACTCGCCCAAATACAATGAATTATACGTGATGAAATTAAAATTGTTAGTCGATTTAATGCCGTTATGAATCATTAATCACCTTTTAACAATATACGGACTTCGATATATATAAATATTAATGGCGCGTTAAAGACTACAATTATTCTGATTACTAGTGGCATAGGAATGAAAGGTTTAGCTTCCAAATTATGAATTACTCTGCTTAAAATTGAAATTAAGTTGATCCCAAAATTGATGCAGCGAAGATTTTCTAATACCCGTGAAATGAGAATTCGTACTGAACATATGTAGAAGCATAATCTCCTAAAAATATAGGTCAATCGCTTACATAATCATACCCAATATGTGCAGAACATTTTTTTCGCTGATAGAAATACGACTCACGTGTAAGTGCAGATTGTGTGTAAAGCGTTCGAGCCTGTATTCCATCGAATCAATAGCGTATTCGATATCCAATTATTGCCAGAATTCGTTTAGAACATGCCATCAAGCGCGCATAAATATACTCAAACCAACGAATTCAATGTGTCCTAACATTAATTGCTATATACGTAAATATATTAAAAGAAACAATAGCTTTAAAGCATAAAAGGTTCAATAAATAGCGAATTAAGTATATTTCCTGCAATAACGATTACGTCAGTTAATATTAATGTTTCACTAAAGAATTCAGACATAACTTTGAACCTAAGTCAACAAAAAATTTTCAATTAATTGACCAAGATATACGTCAAAATTCTAAACAATTTTCTACCAAAAATGACCAATGAGTTCTTCGCGATATTCGGCAATATTACAAGCAAACCTTTATCAAAATTCTCCACTGAAGTCAACAAACATCTTGTTAAAATCACAGCTAAACGAAAGAAAACAGGCCCTGGGATGAAGTCCTCCGTGACTAAGAGATCTAGCAAATTCTTACTGGGACCTGTCTAATTACTGTCGACAATGGTGCAATTGGTGGACGTTTTTAGATGTAGCTCCGTCCGGAAACACGTCTATCAAGATACCCCTGACGAGCTTGGCTACGTCAATTCGAAGTGGAAACGTCACGGAGCAGGGGAGGGGAAAGGATGGAAGGAAGAGTATCCTGCGTGTTGTGGCTGCGAGGCGGAAGGGAAAGCTGTATTTAAGCCGGTGAACTTCATATTATTTTGCCCGACACCGTGTATCTCGTGAGTAACGACGCACTCGGTCAGATATTTCGCTTCATTCACGATCCATCCATTCTAAGAATCTTTGCGAGCCGGCACGTCGTCTGTCGGTGAACTTCAGACACGTTAGAGTCGAAATATCGATCGATTTGGTACAGCGGAAACCATCACGGTCATAAATACAGCAGTGAGGTTGTGAAGAGGGAGGAAATGTGAAGTTTTCCAAGAAAAGATGGAAGACGGAGCGGATATCCCTTTGGTCTCTGAGGAATTTAGAGAGAGCTGTGATATCGCGGCACTGTGGAGGATGAGAACTGTATCGAGCTTGATAATGCATATGGAGAGGATAGGAATATATCTGGGAGGTAATCCTCAGTCACCATAGCAAGCAAATGATGGACCTACTTCAGTCAAACAATTTGAGAGTCCATGTTTGCTGAAGGTGAGGAGTATTCGTTTTGTAATCAAGGTTTTTGGTCAACTCTTGCTTACCGAACATATTTTCGCCCTTAATCCACATA
Organism: Eufriesea mexicana; assembly: GCF_001483705.2. Taxonomy (NCBI): domain Eukaryota; kingdom Metazoa; phylum Arthropoda; class Insecta; order Hymenoptera; family Apidae; genus Eufriesea; species Eufriesea mexicana. The sequence continues at coordinate 31,669 of NW_016914547.1, forward strand.
CGTGGTAGGATGTATCTTCGCAACACCACTGCCTTCTGACACTCTCCCTGCTGTCTTCCTAGCTTTACTTTCTTGTTTCGTTTATCTTCGAAACTCCGACCAAAGTTGTTGCAAGCTTTCCAACAGTTTGTCTGGAAACTGGCGAAAATTAGATGGCAGGTTACATTTCACCAAATATCTGAAGTATGACTTGCCTGAAAATACGAGAAGGGTATCGGTGACAGTTGTAGATAGGTTGAAGGATGACAAGGATATAGAACTTACGTGTTTGCTCAAGAACTTGGAATTGTTGGCTGACTGAAATTCATTGTTAACACTAGAACCATCAGCCTGTAACGAGTGTCTAAATATCATACACACTATTGATGACAATTAGGCATTTGCACTCTGCCACTTTTTTTCCAATGACGCACAGGATTTCAAAGAATTTCCGTTACGACGTTAAGGGCAATTTACGGAGCAGGTATAAGAAATCGTATGGTAGTAAACACGTACAGTTATTGGATTTCAATACCTCGCACACCGTTACAACATCTGAAATTTGACATTCTTATGAATATCGAGCTTCAAAGTTTTATCAAATGGCGACCGAAGTGCGCCACTTGACCGCAAAGGTTTAAATCGGTATAATGGAGCTAAATGAGCTGTGATCACGATCGAATAAAGATCGATATTAATACAGATGTTGTACAGTGGTAACATTTATTGGCAACAACAACATAAATATTTGAGAATGTCTGTAAAGCAACGAATTATTGCTCGGCTTACCGAAACGCTGAACACGGTATTGCAGTATTACAAGCCTGTTCGCTTCGACACTTAACTTCACATCTCTATTAAACGGTAATTACCTTCGATCCCAATTAAAGTATGGCATGACCATATATGCACATCCTAACGGTCCAACGCGTTACCCATGGTTTCCCACTGACCTGGGCCTTGAATATTCGTCCCTCGTTCTCACGGTAACCTTCAAAAAGCTACGTCTACATGATGGAAAGTGTGTGATACGACGTTTATTCTGCAATAATCAACTGCATACTCTCGGAAATTGCTAAGACAGTGTATCTATATCAATTCATCTTGTCCCCATTGATAGCTATATCGTTTATATATGTTTTACTGCTTTTGTCACTGGTGAACTACCTATGGGTTCTGTAGATAAAACGAGTGAGTGTTTTTGACAAGGTATATCAGGTAATTAATTTATAAATATAAATTCTTAGAAATGATTCATAATGTCAGATTCAGCGAAGAATTAGGTAAAGTTCCAGGAGTTATAATGGGTAATTGGTTTAGGAACATGAATTGAAAGCAAAGATATCTTTGTCGCGAAATGTATGGTTCGACAAGTATGCAGAATTATGTCGAACTTGGTATTCACTGATTAATTCGAAAATATGCATCGAAATTGTTAAATGGATTGTCAAATTCGTTTAACACGTTCACTGTACAAGTTTCAAATTCGGACAGCCATGCGAGGCGTGTAGTTTTGCCACACGAGTTTGGCAGAGACTATGATGTATAATGCAGGTTCGCGCATAGGTATGATTAATACATGTGCCATTGAAAATCTACGTTAATCAGGCTTCATAGGTTAGAAGGTGAAGGTGCGTGACGATGTTATAGATAACACTTTCTAAAATCTATACAGGATTATTAGCAAAGGAATGACGTGATTAAATTCGGTATTAGATAAAACCGACTACGAAGGTCTAAATCTAGGGACCATACATGGAATTGAAATTCGTAGGTCGTGGTTCCCAATTTTAATAAAGGCGTTGGTACGCTAACACCAACCTTTCCGAGAATCGGCTATTCGCGTGATTTTTGTTTTATCCGGCTTAACGCAATGGCCCTAAAAATAGTAAGAGGGCCTCAGAAAGCTTTCTCGGCTATTGAAGTAAAGGAGAGGCATAGTGACATTAATTGCTGTCTGACTCGTCCCTCTGAGGTAATCGAAATTATGCCATTCCCGTGAAGCCCCAAGGATTGCATTACTCACAACCCACAAAGATTAAGAATTATGTAATTGTGCTTAATGTAACATATATTGCCAGGAGTCGCGGAAACGCGGTTTTTATTTCGTCCCTATCCAAACCTTTTATTGCTGCAAATACGGTACCTCGTAGGCTAAAAGCTCTAATGGTACAGTTAATATTAGGTTTGTAATTAATTTATCTCGCTGAATATTCAATACTGTGCATAATTAATCGAGAATTTAGTCCAAATTATGTAATTAATAATATTGAATTATTAATACAAATATTAATTTCAGACCTTGGTACCATGTCGCATAATAGGTTAAACAAGTACTTTAGACCACAAATTTTCAATTCATAAGCTGTAAGCACCTTTTAAAGTTCAATTTGATAAGTATCTTCGTAGTTTACAGGTAATATATGATGAAATGCCTATTATGACTGTCTCTGAAACCTAGTTAAAGCTATGTCTGTCATTGTTGACTTCCGGTTGATAATGGAATAGGTGTGGAACATATGCCAAATTTAATCTCATAGCTTACATTCCATTAAAATAATTTCTGTTCGCTTCATATTTTCGAAGCTCATGGAGAACATATAAAATTTTCGATAGATAGCATATGTCGTAGATATTGTTCGTAGCTCTGAGCTTGGCATGGTTTCCTAAAATTGCTCTTTGGAAGACGATACCAATTACCAGGGCATACATCGTGGAGATGGCTACGCATCGAGACCCAACGTGCGCACTGGTGGAGCAGCCTGCCGGCAATATCTGTTTCAAGAAGTCTAACCTAACTTGGAGCGAAAGAAGTTAAAGTGAACATACTGACACTACATTACATTTCGTGTCTGGCAAAAAGCGCTTCGGATGTGAATATTAATATTTATGCTCTACTGACGCAACGATAATATATTACACTTCAGCAGAATATAATATTTCCAAGTTCCCGAAAACTTTGGGAATCAGATATGAAAAACTCCAGCAAAGAAAGGCAAAATTGTAATCGCTACGCGCCTGAACGAGTTCGAGAATATTCAAAAGACTTACTAGCATACGAATCGCATCCCTGCGTACAAGACAACTTCATGTTCAGAATCACTATCAGGCCTAGCCGACCTCAGCCATTGCCGACTCGCCACGACTTTGACGTGAAAAAGGATATTCCTCGTACCAATGAAGCACCCAGAGCAGCAACGAGGGCCCAGCGAGGCCCTGCAGACGGACAGACATTACGTGTCCCTGCCGCAAGACGTAGAACATAATCATCGCAATTGCTATGATCGTAGACAGATACTGGACTTACTACAGACCTATACCCTGTCAGCATACGACTGTGGCTGCTGGAAACTCCTATTGACTCCAGAAGGAACAGTGACCCCATGGCCATCCTGGAACTCGATGGATGATGAAATTGACGGTGGCTTGAATGGGTGTCGGAGACGAGTCGTGGCGATGTTTTACCATTCATGGAGTTATCGAGTACGCGGAGGTATGTAGCGTAGGCTTGTCGGCACTTGCGGACGATCGCGATTACCGGGAAAACAATTATGATCCATCTGATAAACGAGAGGGATAACAGAAAAAGAATATGGAATAGACGTATTCGTTCCGAGTTATATAGCTAACGTTTCTACAAATAACACGCACGTGAGTCTTGGTCTAGTAGTCTACCTTAAAGCTGCCTATGACGATTTAAATATAAACGCAAGCCTCACTCTCCGTCCAACAATGTCTTCTATCTTGTAACCGGTTGTGTCCTAACGCTAGCATTCCTCGTCGTCCAAAGATGCCTTCCAGATTATACCTTGGGAAACCTGAAAACTGAAAGGAGAATATATCAGTTTAAATATAGACCCAAGGGAAGACGTATTAGTTACGCGAAAGCAAATAGAGGCGGGAGGAATAGAAACCACCAACGTTAAAGGAGTGGGTGGATTAATCCATCAATGCGACGGAAACAGCTCGTCGATGAAATAAATCCGAATTCAAGATGACAAACCGACGATGAAGTAACTCGGAAATAGAAATAGGTAGATTCTGAAATAAAATAAGTTAAGGTGTGATATACATGTTGAGAGGACAATGGCTATCGACTAGCCAGAATATGTAGGCAATGACCGCCATTCATCTCCTCCGTGACACCAATCCAACCCAGTGCCACGACCAACCACTCCGCCGACGAATGCGAAATCTTGGATGTTACTATACAGAAGAAAAGACGACTACTGAAATCGTGTTCAAACCTGCGAATTCAGAAGGTAAGCATATAAAGCAAGTATGTAGATTAGTCTTGGGAAAGAGCTCACTAGAAGGTGGTACGATGAGACGTATTGAAGAAAACAACGATGTGTGCGTTTGGAAACGAGAATATAAAACCGAAAGAAACTGTATAAAGATTTATTTACCAAAGCAAACTTGCCCAAATCTGACACTAGGGAAGGTCGCCCAGGTCCCACTGGTTAAGTCGCGGAAGTGCCTGTTCCAGACCCCGAGGTACATCGACCGAGATCCACTCGGCAAGTACATGAGATTTTGCGCAGTGCCCCTTTTATATGAGCCTCAATTGGTTTCCGAAATCGGCCTAGGGTTTTCGAATTTTGCCGATTTCGTTAATAATTGCTTTCTCTCTAAGACAGTCGATACCTTCTTACCTTTTTCTATTTCTACTGTAAATTTATGGTTCGTCTTACTTGCTGTTAGCAATGCAAATTGAGTCTTAACTATAAATACAATAATTTACACAAAACTAATAATACCATTTACGAGTCTTCTAAATTAAGTTGTCCTCTCATACACACCGCTGTGTTAAGTTAACCGTACTACTTTTTATATGCATGTCTTTCAGTTTGAGCATATACACCTTACCGTCACATCAATACTGATCTTCATTCTAATATTGCTTCTTGGTGGTTTCTTCTTCAGAAGTGTGTAAAGAATAATCTATTGTGAGACAAATTCGCACCATATAATAAACGTTTTACGAAAATCCAACAATATTCGTATGAATAATGCTCGGAGAGTAATTTCTAATCGCTGAAAAATATTTATAATTATTTGGAAGCAATAATAACTTTAATTACAGGCATTGATTAACTCTGGAGACACTCACCTGACTTGCAAGACAGGAATGAAAATCCTGCTGTTCTTAATGCTTATTCTTGTATAAATACATTTCTTTCAAATCTAACGGTGCTGGTGCAACTTAGGTTACGCATTCGTCCTTGATAATGTAAACTCTAAAAGAATAACCAAATGCTCTTCACAGACAAAGAAAAGTTAAAATCTATTGGACAGCGTTACCTAGAGATATATATTCCCTTATAAAATTCATTTAGCCTGTGATACGAAAAATTCATAACTAAATCATGTAAGTTACCTTCGTCCTACTCATATTTATCAAAAATTCATACTCTGAACAATTTGATATTAACAGTAAACTAAGTAATTCATATATTCTTTGACCGAAAATTAAATTTACTGTTTAATGATTAAATAGCTAATGCTATTTTCCAATAGTAAGTTTATAGTAGTTGTATCTCGGTACCCTTATTATCAATTTTAAATTTTCACAGTTAGTCTTATTTTGAAGTAATAAAGTATTCAAGTGCAAGGGCATTCGGTTCTGACACCACGTTTACCATTTATACCATTGAAATGTGTATACAACTTTAAAATGTATATCAAGGTTTCGAAATAGATATCCTCTCTGATCATAGTCTGCACCCTATCCCATTCGATTTATATTATTTACCTAATTTGCACAGTCAATATGTAATACATTTAAATATACGTTTCACATATACATAAACGCGGACAGGGAACCAACTGTCACCTTCCCGCTTTGCTCCAATCTTGCACCGCGAGGATTTCCAATTTAACAAAGCCTCTCGTCGTAGATACAACCCAAACCACCCAATACTACTCTCTCGGTGTTCTCCTCTATAAAAGATCGTCTCTCCACATCATCCCAAATACTTTTTCCAAAAATATCTCATCTATTCCTCTCACAGGTGCCCTTCCAATATACGTTGTCATATACATACTCATAGGTGGCTCCATCGCTTATACAGTTCTTATTTCTTAATTTATCCTAGTAATTTAAGCCGCCCGCCATCCACTTGTCCAATGACGTCGCAATAATTCACGAGAAAGAGGAACCTTTTTCCATGCACATGCATAACCGGGGCAGTATGGCGGAACGCCCTAGTCGCAACGAGGTTAGGGAACGCGAAGGAGATACTTATCGTTGGGGGTCAAACGTGCGAGTCTGATAAGCCGTATCTTATCTCAGTTGGAACAGAACACATTCGGACGAAGTTACTCGTACGATTTCACGTGCTTTTCGGAAACACGCACGCTCGAGTTATGGCCTTTAGCCTGGATTCGAACCTGTACGTCGAGTCTCGTACGCCGATCATGTTTCCGACTCTGATATACCCAATGCGAGTTAAGTGGGGCTCGACATCTCTGCACTCTACTGGCGTCGCTATAAAGGGATAAACAATCTGCAGTTCATTACGTGGTTTTCTTCCTTCAGGAGCGGAGGACGAGAAAGCGTCAATCTATAATTTCCTTTCCTTCCTGAAACAAAACTGTCTGCCTCGAATAGCGTTTCACTATGACATCAGCACAATATGGGAATCATAAGGAAATCTTCATGGCTCAAAGTATTCATAGTATTTGATTTGACTATGGTATTAGTGAAGCAGTTGGCACACTTTTGGAAAATATGTGAACATGGAGACGTAGATTCTACGAAGCACAAACTATTGTAAAAATTTACGTGATATTAGGATATGCAGGTACTATGGGATGAAGAGTCTTGCGAATGGAAGTGAAGTGATTTCGACAATTAAAAAGCTTTTCTACGGTAGAATCTAATACGACGTATCTTAGAATTCGTTAAAGTCTAATTTGAAAAATGCACGTATGGTCCGTGTAAGTATGCACTATAATATCGATGTGGGTTACAGTAATGTATTACCAATGTAGAAATTCATAAGTCGGAGATATGTCGTTCCGAATATATAAGTGAATCTGGGGTACAATTAACCTGTATATTTTACAATTGTTTAAACAGATACTATTAGAACCATCATAGATTTATCACACATACAAACATTACCCATACTTTGAAATGAGATATTAAATCACTTTCTACAATTTTTCTATTATATTCCCTTCCTTATACAATATTTAAATAGTACTATAAGTATTTCTTATGCTACGGTATTCCTTGAAATTGTTCATTACAACATATTCTCACGAGCAATTTCTCAAACCTTTGCTCACCGCTTGTACCACGATATTAACTTCGCTGATCTGGAATTTGTTATTTGCTTTTATCTTCAGTAAACAGTTAAAAGAAAACACTGAATAAGGAAGCACTTTCAGGAAACCCGCAGGCATCTTTAATCTTTCCCTTAAAAACAAAATTTTTGTTCCTAATGTATCTTCCAGTGCAGACATCTGACTGGATTCGCTTTAGATGGAAGAACCAAAAATGTCTTTAAAGTGCAGAGGATTAACTGTTGTTGCTATTATTGTAACTGACATGATTCGAATATGTCTTGCTGCAGGTACTGCACGAAATTTTTTCGCTTTAACTTTCTGAGCCTAATTCCGCACTCGCTATGTACCTGTCCAAGTATCGTCACAAAATGAATTGGATTTAGCCGATTGGCCGGCAGAATCCTCTACGGAAGTGTATGATACTGTTACAGTAAATGTAACAGTAAATGAGGGTAAATACGGCATATCGAGGTTCCGGTCTACTAGCGACACACTGTACCGATGACACGGCACAACTATAACTTATTCACAGTTGAGCGAGGGATGGTAAACGAATGCATCGAGGGGTGTCATCGTGTTGACAGTTAATTGCAGGTGTCGATGTCTTTTGGACGGGTAAAGCGAGAATGTGAAATAGGTTGTATAATAAAATGTGCTTTCTATCACTTTCTTCCGTTATCCAATGCCGGACCATTAAAGTGTCGTGGATTCGAAGACCAGTACTTATACGCGCCGTATAAGTCTCGATTGCGTCTCGGTCTTCAGTTATTTGGCAGTTAACCATTGAGTATTAGTGTTTCGTACATAGAAATTGTTTGTGTTACAAATAACTGGATGGAAATGTTTGGCACTTTTGTATAGATGTAACTGTGCCACGCATTTTTTCATTATTGTTAGGTGCTCTCGGTTTAGTGTCATTCAGCAGTGGATTCGAGACGTGAAATTTATATGCAGGAATATGTGCGAGTGTCCCTCGTTTAATATTGGTGCTTCCGGTATGCAACGTAAGTCTGAGTAAAGTATACAAATTACACGAAGCAATGCAATAAAGATAAGAGGGTGAACATGATCCTTCTCTTACATTAATGATAAACATCCAGGATAATTTTAACGTAAAAGGTGTTTCTTTTGAATAAATATGGAAGCAAGAAGTCAGGAATTCATTACATCAACGGGTTCGGAAGTACTGACGTTAAGTTTTATTTTAGAAAATACGAATTTAGTATACGAAATTCATATAAGGAAACTATATAAATGTGTGATCAGCTTTGTATTGAGGTATTAATGGCTTCGTACTTCGATTATTTTTTATTCTGACATTATTTAGTAATGTGATTCATTCTCAGTGATCTATTATGTTCAAGAGTGTCAGGATTCTAGGTGTACATAGCATATCTGTTAAGTTTTTATAGAAACCATTGATGGTAGAATTTCATTTTAAATATCCATTATTTGACACCTCGGTTCCTTATTTTTAATTCTTTCTGTCAGGAACATCCTATTAGGCTAATCGCTTTTTATGATTCAGTAGATATGAAGGTATAACGAGTAAGGAACTATCCAGAAATATACATACCTCTTTAATACCTGAATTTGAAGAATCTTACTGGTAAACCAGGATATTCAAATATCTTAACGTAATATAATTTGTATTCCAATATTCTGATACTTCATTATGGTCTTATGCTGTTAGAGGTAATAATAAAAATAAGTAAAACTAGAGCTACCTCATTAGGCTCATAAATGTGAGTTTGTAAGGAATAGAATTGTAAACCCGTTAGATTGAATGAAACTCCTTTTAATTTACAATTCCCTACGCATTTAGTAAGGCAGAGACACATATTGAATTTCTAAATTAAATGTAAAGGCGAAAAGCTAATAAGCAACGTGTTACATTATAAATGTCCTTCCCTGCGGAAAATGGCTCACAATATTCTCCTCCTCCCTCTATTTATAATGGAAATAACACTTCTTATGGTGAGTAGCATATAGTGAGAAATACTTACATCAGAATTGGCTTCCAACTATTTCACGGCACGTGATAGTTGATAGAAATACAACAGAGCTGTTGCAACAAGCTTATCTGCAATAAGCTGATTCCCTAATTATCGTAGTTCATTATAGTCAATTTTCGTTCTTGAGCCCTTAATATATAAATCAGTACATTGGCACACTATTGGCAGTCGATTAATTGTAATTCTTGGAGATACTGGTAAATATCTGTGAGGATGTGAAGCAGAGACTGCAGTTACTGTAATGGCATAAATAACCTACGTAGATGGTAATGAAAATGTTGAATAAAATAAGTATCTGTATTTATGTTCCTCTCGTATTGACAGTAAGGGGCGGGACTATCCATATGGAATGCCTTTTCATTGAATTAATTAATAATACATTAAATAATAACAGATGACGGTAGTAAAATTCCTAAGGACGGTGTGTGAATTTCTTAATTTTAATTAGCAAACAATTTCATTAAAAGTTCCTTAGTAAATAAGAATCTGGAGAAGTACGAATAATAAAGAACTGAATAGAACATTAGCATTCAAAATGAGATTCTGATATATTTTCTGCAGTACCAACCATACTTGACGTAGCATTAGTTGATATAACAATTTGTGATTCTGTTGAAGGCATTTTGAAGAGAGTGAAAAATGAAACCGGCTACAAAATGGACTCGCGAAGCCTTACTTCTCAACCAAGCGGTTAGTAACGTTTTGTTTCGAAACTTTGTCTGAATATTGTCCAATTGAATACGGTAGCAACCATTCAAGGCACTGGAACTTACTTGCATGCTTAATTAAGTGCCTTTAGGTTAATTCCATATTATCACTGGAAAAATTGCCTCACTTTTAAATTTCAAATACATACCACAAGCCGCAGATCTATACCATATGATATTAAATATACTTCTCTCAAACTATTCATTAGTTGCATGCATGGTGTGTCAGAATAGTAGTAATCAGAAGAATAAGTAATCGAATTTTCGATGGTGTAATTAAATTGGAGGGCACGTATACATCACTCCTTAAAGTAATTCAGCTTTCCTTTCAACCATCTTCTTAAATTTCATCGTTACATATTATAAAATTGAAATAAAAAATAAATTAGATTATGACTTAAAGATATCATGCGTACTAATATTACTGATAATATAAGCTGTAATTTAAGAAGATTCGTTAGTAATAATTTATTCTTATTATACACCTTCTTCCTTTTTCCATTTCTTAGGTACCAATCATTATCTCTTATTACAGGATCTTCTAATGACCAGACTCCCATATCTAATTTCCCAAGTAACTATCTCTATAACGTATTTGCCAAAAATTATTTAACCCCTAAAAGTTCAACTTACAATGATCAAGGCAGAGGTCTTCGATAGTGATCACCATGTCTCCAGAGTTTCGCACTGTGTGGTAGAAAAGGGATGTAGAACTTTCAGCGAGAGTAGAATATAAGTTGCTGCACTTCATCTACTTCATTAAAAAAATTACGAATTGCATACCTGTAATGTGCACTATTATTCCACGTTATTTCTTTCCCCTTGGTTAATGTTTTACACGTTGCACGGGTGCACTACACTCTCGCTTCGCGTGCAACTCCTGATATCTCGGATATTCTAGTTCGCTTTACAACAGACGTAGGTGATAACGTACGAAATACCTGTGATTCGCGCTCCGGTAAAAAAACGTTGATAAAAGTCAGCGTTCAAATTTTACATTCATTCTTACGATTTTGCTTACATTCTTCCACATCAGAACAATGCACATTTCAAATTCTGCATTCATTCTCTTCCAATAGAATTCTGATACGAGCTTAAATTGTTAATGATACAAAACGTTCATGTCAATGAGTATCAATTATAAATAGTTTAGCCCTGCTTGAAAGGATAGCAGTGTCTCAAATGCTAAATAAGTTAAAAAAACATATTTTAATAGAATATAGACAATTAAGTTAGGCTTAAATGAATAGGTTATTTAAGGGTATAAATCGTGAACCGAATAAGGGAAATTTACGACACGCGTAAAGGGAAACAGGTCGATAGGAGAATGGGTGTTGTTATTCTATTTTACTTGACAGGCATAGGAATTCCGATGAATAATAAACGATACGCAGGCGTAACATAGGCGTGTAATTCATAATGCATAGTGCACGCTGATTTTTCTCCTCAGGTTCTTCGGCGTGTGACGTCCTGCATGGAGTACTCCTATCATCCAAGGATCACCATCAATGTAATATGGCTTGGAAAATACTCCGCTTAAAGTTTACATGCACTGAATTCCAGCAATTCCATAGCTCCTTCCCCTCACGCGATACTATTTCCTCTTCACCAACTCCTTATGCAATGTGATGGCGAAAAGTCCTGAACGAACCGATAAAAATTTCTTTATTTAAATTAGAGTCGTTATCTTTACATTAAAAATTTGCTCCTAAAGGGCGCATAGGTTGAGGGATGTTATCATGTATTGATGCATCGTTAGAGCAATTGATGCTTCTTTTGCGATGTCTAGAAGTTCCAAACTCAATCTCGAAATAAGTGGACTTACTTATCGCAAGGTAAAACAGATATTTCAGAACACTTTATAATCCACTTTGGAAAAGTTTGGGAAAGGAAGAATAGTATATTATTGTGTAGAATAGGAGTAGATATTTTGAAAAATTAGACATGGAGAACACACGTATCACTCATACTCTTTAAGCAAGGAGTAGACGAATATTGTGCAATTATATTCAATAGTCTTCATCCGTTAAGGAACTGAATTACGAACTTGAAAGGTATCTTCAATATAAAAGTTGGAAATAACCCTGAATATTAGTCAATGGTGAAATTGACAAAAAATGGAGATACAAATGGACTAATATTTTCAATCTTTTCCCACAAAGGATCTTCGTTATGTATCGACGGATATCATTCGTAGCAACGTTCTTTACACTTAATGCTGGATAACAACGAATTGTAGATCAGCCGGTTAGAAGAGTAATTTCGATATTAAGAAGATTAATTCAAAACTTCTTCTCCTCCATTATGTATTCCGTTTTTACTAATCAGTCCCAAGATCGTCGACTATCCTAGATACGTATTTTTTTCCAATAAAAGGACGATTCTTTTTCCGATTCTTTGCAATAAACCCCATCATAAATTTTATATAATGACGAACTTTAAATTAGTCATTTCTATCATGGTAATTTCAATATTAAAAGGACTAATCCAAAATTTCTCCCGTAAGAAATGGGTTCCCTTTCGGCACCTGGCATTCTATATCAACTACTCTATTAAATATTTATCGACTACTATCGTTATTCATATTTTCCCATAAAAGGTCTGTATTCCTTACCCTTTATTTCGAGTATTGACGAATTATGAATCTGTAATATCTAGGATAGTGAAGGACACCATTTCAGAAAGAAACCACGAATCTGCGATTGCCAACAAGGACAACTTATAGACCGACCAATATTTTCTAGAGGCAAATGGAAAAGTTATTTTGAGGTCACAAAATTAAGTTCCGTGCTCCCAATGGGGATGTGAAACGCAGGTTGGGAAAAGCATAAGGCATCGTCATCGGCGAAAATGACAGCGTCCTTAGAAATAAATTGTGGCCGGCAGGAGCGCCAGTCGCTTGGTGTTCGAAAGGGAAATAAATTAGAGTGATTCGTTGTCGTTTTCGTTTCGTTACCTATTGTTCTTTCCTTCATTAAAATAGTTTCATAGATTTTGGGATGGTGTCATTCCGTTATTGTTGTTTTGTCAAATTCTGGTGGCGCAACGCTAGCTCTCGCCATCCTACAATTTAGTAATTTAGTAACTTAGTAATTTAGAAATTTCGTAATTTCAACATTAAGAATACTAATGCGGGCTCTATATAAATGGTAAAGCCATACACTTGCGTCCTTCGATCGAAGCATCACTTGGATATTTTTGTGGTTGAAGGCGGAGACGTGATTTCGGTTAAATGGTTGGGGAATCCTGAAGAATACTGTTTCGTCCAGAAATTCGTTCCTGGGCTCCTAATTGGTGAAAATTAGACCACTGTAGTGACCCCAAGGAATTTAATGTACAATTTTTGACTGCTAGGTGATTTCTTTCCGAATAAATTATTCAATGAAACTCCGAACCTGTCCACGATTACTTTAAACACGAGATGGTGTTTTACTTGTTCTTATTCAGAATGACTGGTGCAGGTTAATTGAATTGCATCCTGTGTATATTCTGCCATATGAATATGTTAATTGGTAGCATGTCGATGGTATACTCTTCATTCAGACTGCAATCACTTGGAAACGAAATATGGCGCTTTAACATTCATGGCGTGACTTCAGTGGTTCTATAAACAGTAATTGTACGTAATTCAAAAGAGATATTTTTCTGTTGAAACTACCTGTGGTCCAATTTTTACAAATTTTCAGTGAGAAGCTGCCTCTCCATTCTACAGTAATACAGCGTCAATACAAATTCAATCCCGGGCTACGAAAGTAAATCTCACGATGGTACGCGAACGATATACATAGTAGCGCATGGCGCTAACAGCTTACACTACGATAACGAGTCTACATTGTCGTGAGTTTCTCATCCTAAATCTCATAAATATCAATTGAACTCGTAAACGTTTTGGTCTGAAATTATATGGAGCGCACACTAACGCTCGCCGAATTTGTATAAATCTTATATATTGACAAAATATAATATAAAATAAAATGTGTATATAGGTTGGCAATTAAAGTTCAGTAACATCAGTATGCTTAGTTTCCTGTGAATATATCAGTGTGTATGGACTTAATCGAGTGCTGTAGGAAATTAGCGTTAACTCGTATACTAAACCTGCCAAAGTTCATGTCCAAAACCATTTCCAAACCCTTTCCATGAAATTCCACATTGAATCGATCGTTATCTTGGTCACATGATCACGTGATATTGATTCCAGTATACGCTTAATTAACTTTCCTATATCATTCCAAATCCTTCGTCCCTTTCCTCGTATGTAGGTCAACTAGCCAGTGTTAGGTTTAGGGTTAAACATCAGAAGACGATGCGTGGAATGTCGGAATTAAACAGTTCTACGCATTAACCACTTCCCTACGCCTCGCGCCCTGCTTTAAAGAATTTCGCCGAATTTTCTGTGTGAAATCTTCGAAACGCCATTGAAACACTGAGGACAAAGTGTTGAATATGCACTCGGTCGATAAATCTCGTTCCACGGTCAAATTGCAGTTCCTCCGCATTTCCTTGCCAGTATTGATGCTAACTGGCGCCAAACGGAAGTATGTAAAGCGCGCTTCCGATTGTCTTGACGACAATGTATAATATTAGCTGCGTCGTGCTGCTGGCACATTAACATTCTCCTGATAAACGGGCGAGCGAAAGAGTATACACGGCTTCGCGGATTTCGTTCGAATGCATTTGCCACTCGTTCGAGTCGGAAAGACAAGAAAACAAACAGATACTTCAACGGTAAGGAATACCAGAACTGGTTACAGGTTCGATCTCGGGGAGCCATCGGCAAGATCTTCCTTGCGTTGAAGTTTCCACCGGCGATCTCTCACTTGATATTCTTGGAAGTTCTTTGCATTCACTTCCGACCTATCATACAGGGTTGCTTGATACGGGGAGTCTTGTTTATACACATGGCTTGGATTTATAGCCGGATTCGTGGTACTCTGTAATATTGCTAAATGCCTTGAAGTGTGATGCACTTCCTTATTATAATTAATGTTGGCTGGTGGACTGAATTTGCTGTTTAAATTGCTATTTCACTGCACTTCCATTATTCGGAACAAATAACTTGGAATATTTGTTAACTATACAGTTTAGTACTGTCTGAAAGCCGGCATTAATTATACCTCAATGTCGTAGCCTTTATTACGGTCTAGTCTATTTATTTATTGCTTTATCTACACTGGAATAACTGATTTGAAAAATTACAAGTAAATTAACACAGTGGGGCACAAAGTTACCGGTAACACAGAAAAGTGAATATAAAACACGGAAATTAAGATAAAGATAAAAATGCACAAATATACAAACGGACGAGATATGTATAAGTATAAGGAAAAAAGAATTTTTTCTGAGACGTGTGATATAACAGCTCTTTTAGAGAGTGAAGGGATTGTCTAAATATATATAACGTACAGTAGGTATTGTTAACATTAATAATCATTCTATTAATAACTGAGTGGTATGCAAAACGGTTTTATGCCTTTGTACATGAAGAAAGCAGCATCGTCTTGAATAGAAGGTTGGAACATTGATTGAAGATTTTCCTAATACATCAGTACAATTTCCAAGGCTATAGAGCCCTTTATAAACAAATAGAATGGCATAGATTTCCCTCGTTTCTTCTAACGAGGCTAAAATGAGTGTTGTTTGTATGAATTCTCAGTTATGACACCAAACCAAGTTGGGCTGTCCAATATGCCGTGAAGCCAAATGTAATAACAGCTATCGTACTTTTCCTATGGAGCTAGTGTGCAAGTCAAAGTAAGATGCCCAGATTTTAAGAATTCTTTGTTAGATAGCTCGGAATACAGTTAAATCTGTTGCTTTGACATATATCCTCAATTAAATTGATTTTACTTTAGTATACTCATTCAATGCTTTGTTATACTGAATTAGATGGCCTAGTTGTACTCCATTTCTTTTTTAAAGAGTATTATACTGTCACATAGAACATAACTATTCTTTCCTTGAGGATTATGGCTTATTGACTAAATTTTCCGATTTTCGGGCGGAATCGATAATAACTACAAGATTTTAAGAATTTCTGCATTTTCAGGGACATATTTGAAACTTGATGACAATTACTTTATCATAAGGAAGCATAGAAATTGAATGCTCTACAACGTTGTCTCGTTTTTACACCTCCACATAATATATAAACTTTATAATGCAACTATCAGTATTATATCACTATAATATAGCTTCAACTGGATTAAAATCTATTCGTATAATCCCTAATGTATGTATATAAATATGAAAATATTAACAATTTACGGAATAATAATTTTCTAAAGTATCCACATAGCACAAGTTCAAATTCTTACCAGCTTCATGAAGAACGTACGTTTATTTTCGCACAGTATTTAAACGCACGTAGAATATTCTTCAATAACACACATTCCGCTGGAATTATCACGATCGACAATTGGTTCTCTAACTTAAAGTACGATCCTCTATATATAATTTCATCGAAGAGTGGCACTGTGGAATGTGCGATTGCTAGCAGATACCTCGTCCAGTTTAATTCGTATACCGGTTAAAGAGAGTATATTCCATTTGCTTTGAATTGTCATAATTGTATTTTATTCCTTTGTCTTTTATTAAGGTATTGAACATTGATGCAGAAGGGTAAGCTTTTGGAAGAGGAAACTATAAAGGCCGTGCAAAAGATCGCTTCGAAATGCATTTCCCTCGCTTGGAAATGAATTACGAGTGTGCAGGTTCTCCGAATTAAATAAGATTGCGAACACTATCTACTTAAAAATCGTCGGGCATGTCACACCAGCAATATGATATAAACAATCTGTAACTAAAATTTTAATTGGAACGCTTGGTAATTAATTTTGTGTGGCCCATGTCGTGTATTGTATCATTGGACGTAAGTGAAGCGAATTATAGTTATAGCTTATTTATGAAAATAACCATAGAAAACTAATAATAGTTACCGTTAAAACACTTGAGTGCAATAATTGAAGCAATAGGTAAAGGTGAAAAATGTTTCTTCTGTTGCTGATATAAGAACTTCAAGAATGAAATGGAATACATTTCAGGAAGAAAGTTTGCGATTTTACGTGTATGGTTCTGTTTGGACGTGGGCAAACTTGGAATAGACTATAATTGTTTCCGAAAATTACTCTTAATGTGTGAAACAATGTGAAGTAACGTACAGTTAATTGAGAGGTGTGAGGACTATGATAAAATTGAAGAACCCGAGTCTGAAGTGAGTATTTCCAGACGAAGTAATACGGATACATTAGCAGTGGTAAAGATTATTCGTATGCAAAGCTTACCAACCGATAGATTGCTGTGCCAAACGAAACATTCAGGGCGACGGATAATCAGCAAGTAATTTCCATAGAATTATCAGGGCAATAATATAAAGGCAATGTTAACCATGAGAGTAATGTCCACAAATTGAAACCCAAGAGCGGTCCATCCTGAATTCGAGAAAGGTGATCGCATGTTACCCGCAATGTTAACATGCTTGCTTAGCCTAAGCTATGATCATATGATATTAACTGAAATAGAAGCAACTTCACGCGAAATAAGGAAGAAAAGTACTCGTGATTTTATATTTTCATTTCACAATAAATGGCAACGCCCTTAATACATAACTATATACAAGAAGAGTTTCGAGTTGATACGTGATCATCGCGAGAATTTTTTGAAGTGCAAATGGTTAATAACCACAAACGTGACACTCAACGCCACATCGTGCCGAGAGGACCATCATTGGAGATCGAAGAGCGAGGATCGTGAGACGAGTATAGAGTGATCAGCGCGCAAGCGGGACCAAGCTTATTCCCTCGCCACTATGGCTTCCACATACATTTTGGTTCGGTCGGAAACTGTGCACTCGGAAACGGGACGCGTCATCTCGGCCTTTACACGCGGCCTTGGCGCTGGAAAAGAAAAGATACGGATCTTGCGACATTGTCATAATATGGTTATAGTTCGTCAATTATTGATCACACTCATGCTGCAGGTTCTTACACTTATGAATTACAAGTCCTTTATTGGATCTCTTTTGGGCTATAGATTCTTACATCTAATGAGTGAGGTACAGTTAGTGTGGCGTGCAATACTTACTCGTAAAGGGTAGCAGTCGACACAAGTGGAATCAGGCTGCGCTCAAATTTCATGATGCGTGTGATACTACTAAAATAAAGCTATTCGGTGCTGATCGGTGCCAGTAGTAAAACATTGCAACAAAGAATCTAAACTATTCCCAAGATTCGCTGAAAATGTAGTCAAATTGCCCGCAATCGCATGAAATTTGTGATATTAATGAAACAAATATCCTGTGCTGTTATAAAGCAGTAGTAAATCTTCGCCAAAAAATCGCGTTTTCTAAATATTCGCTGGAACAGCGATCTAGTTCCACTGCAATTGGTGGAAATCTATGACACAACTAAAATAGTGTTATTTTGTGCAGTTCTGAAGCAGTAAAGAACATCACCGCAAAAAACGCAATTATTATAAAAGTGAGCTGAAACTGTGATTAAACTGTGCTAAAAATGCATGAAAGGTGCGTTATTAAGTGAATGACGCGATTCTGTGTTGTTTCGCGCAGTTCTGCAACGGCAGTAGGACTACATAGCAGAAAAATCGATAGCATTCCAAAAAATCGCTGAAGCTGCTATCAAACTGCGCTGAAAGACATGAATTTTGTGTTTTTCAGTCAATATCGTTATTCATTCGGGAATTGCTGAAGAACGTAAATGAGCAGGGAATTGGTTAATACAATAGCTGTAGAACTACGTTGATGGTTATAATCAGCAGCGTATTGTCAACTGTTTATATCTCCAGCTACAAGTTATATATCTTTTGATCATTCTGAGAGTCTCTACAGAAATAAAATCGTTAGTGAATAGATAAATCCAATGACTATAGTTCTGCATTGGTGGCTGTACGTAGAACCATGTAGTCAACTGTAACGTTCTCCAGACACAGTTGATCTATACATTGACTGTAATTGTGTAGCTATGGAATTTAGTTCATCATTGCATAGATCAATCCGTCGGATGTATTTCTGCGCAGATGGCTATAGAAAGTTGTGTATATACATTTGTCAGCGTCTTTAGGTATAATTGCCCTCTCCATTGAATATTCTAGAGTTTCTGAACAACATAGGACTTCACGGAATAAATTAATCCACTTGCTATGGTATTGTGAAGATTGCTATTCTCTGTAACGCATTGCCATTTTCCAGCATCTCTAACTGTAAATGATCTGTTCATTTACATTTCTACAATTTCTGTACAGATTTGATGACAGAGAGTAGATTTATCCAATGGCTATAGTACCGTCTTGGTGGCTATAATCGGAAATGTATTGCCACTTGTGAATATCACGGCTGTAATTGATTTACCAGATAATCGTTCAAGAATTGCTGAAGGACACAGATATTCAGCGAATCGAATAGTCCAATGGAAATAGCACTGTGTAGACGGCTACACTCAGTACTGCATTGTGAAGTGCGTATATCTCAAATGATAATTTATCTATCACATTTATCACTCAAGAATTGCTGTACAATACAAATCATCAGTGAATAGATTAGTCCAACGGACATAGCCATGTGTTGACGTCTGCTCCGGGTAATGTATTTTCAAGTCGAAGTATCGCTAGCGACAATTAACCCATGAAATGGTAATTCCCGAATTGATATAGAATTGACGTTATCAGAGTATAGATTAATCCATTGGCTGTAGTAGAGTGATGGTGGCGGTACTCAGCACTGCATTGGAAACAGTAAATGTTCGTAACTGTGACCGGTCTGTCCATTGATCCATCTAGAATCACAATATAACTCACCTGAGCGGAATGTAGGTTGATACGACAGCTGTAGAAATCTGCAGATGGCCCATCACAGTACTGCATTGATGTACACAGGTTGTAGAATTATGAAGATATCCATACTCTGTACAGTATTGATATATGTCAATACCTCCTGCGACAACTGCTCTATCCGCTGATCATTCTAGAGTTGTTATAGTGTTTAAATCATCAATGAACAGACTAACCTACCGGACGAGGTGCTTTGCCCGTGGTTGTACTAAGTACCCAACAAACATAACTGTACTACACATTGATTATTCTAGTATTGCTGTGGAACATAAACCATGAGTGAGCAGATTAAATCAACGGCTACAGTGCTTTGTTGGTGCATGTTCTAAGGACCGTACGGCCAACTGGTCTACCTAAATACTAGCCCATACGTTGATAATTCACGAATTGCTGGGAATATAGTCATCAGTGGATAAACTTATACAACGACTACATTACTGTCATGATGACTGTATTCGGTACTGAGTTGTTAGCTATTAATGTCCCCAGCGTGAATGGATCACACTCTTGTCCTTCTACAACTGCAATAGGATTTCAATCTTCAGCGAACATATTACTGTATACGCGATATAATTCCGCTGATGGCAACACTCGGTGCTGCACTGCCTTTGATCAATATTACTACTGATGTCCGTCTCGTCCATTGAAGACTATAGCGTTGATGTAGTGCTTCAATCATCAGAAAACTGATTAACCCACAGTTATAGTGCACAGCCCGTGGATGAACTAAGTACCGTATAGAAAATTGTAAATATCTGGAGACATAGGTGATCTACACATTCACTATTCAAGACTGGCAAATGATTTTGAGGCATCAGTGAACAAATTATTCCAACGGATATGTACAGTCATGGTAGATGGATTCAGTACTGTGCTATCAGTAGCTAAAATCTCGCGCTGTAATGGATGTCTTGCCAGACATTCTATAACTGCTATAGCATTCCATCGATCAGTGAAGAGGTTAATCCGACAGCAACAGTGCTCTGTTGGTGCATGTAATATGTACCGTAATGCCGATTGTAAATGTCTCTAGCCATAACTGTTCTATACATTAATTATAATGGAATTGGTGTGGAATTTAAGTCACCAGTGAAGGAAATAGTCCAACTGCTACAGTACTGTGACGACGGCTATACACAGTACGGTATTGACATATGTTAATGACTCTAGTGACCATTCCTCTGACCATTGAGCATTCTACAATTACTAAAGGGCTTAGATTATCAGCGGACAGAAAAATGCAGTATCTATAATATTGTGTGAACGGACACAATCATTTCTTCACAGGCGTTTATCAACATAACCGCCCATGTGTGATCTGTCTGTTGATAATTCGAGAACTCCGATGGAGCCTGAACAGTTAGTGGACAGATTTTTCCAACGTCTCTAGTGCTCTGCTTGTGGATGTACAAATTATCGAACTGCCAATTGTTAATATCTCAAGTCATAGCTGATCTAGACATTGATTGTGCTAAATGGCTGTGGAACATAAATCATCAGTGATGAAATTAATAGAAATTCTGCAGTACTGAACTGATGACTGTTCTATGTACTGCTTTGCCTGTTGCTAACATTATGAGCGCTAATGGATGTGTCCTTTGTCATTCTAGAATAGATGTAGTATTTAAATTGCCATTGAACAGATTAACCCAACGGCTATAGTGTTCTGCCGGTGGATTTGCTAGATACCGCACTGTCAATTATAAACGTATCAAGCCAGAGCTGGTCTATATGTGAATTATGCTGGAATGTGTGTGGAATTTCAATCATTAGTGAATAAATCATTCCAACGTCAGCAGTGCCTTTATGATGGACCAAATCAGTACTGTTTTGGAAATTGCTAATATCTCGAGCTACATTTTCGTTATTCTGGAATTGCTATATAATTTAAATCGCCAGTGAATGTATTAGCCAAACGACTGCAATGCACTGCTGATGGCGACACTCAGCAACGTATTCAGGTATGTTAACATCTCCAGGGACAATTGCTTTATCCATTTACTGTTTTACAATTACTGATGAACTTACGCGACCAGCGAAGAGATTAGTCTACATCTACAGTGCTGTGTTGATGGCCATACACAGTACTGTATTCGCGTATGTCACTGACTTCAGCGGAATTTGCACAATCCATTGATCATTCCACAATTGCTGACGTACTGATATGTTCAGCGAACACAATAGTGCAGTGGCTACAGTATTGTGTACATGGCTACACTCGATACTGTATTGTCATTTGATTACATCACTACCGATATTTGATACATCCGTTGACCATTGTATAATTGCTATGAGGTGTAATTCATAAGTGTACGGAAAAATACAGCGGATACAGTGGAAGTACTCTGCATCGTACTGTCAAATGTAGTTATTCCCAGTCATAAGCCTTCAACATAATGTGATTGTCACTGTACTTAGTACTGCTACGCCAATTGTTAACATCTTGAAGGAGAATCGACCTGTCCTTTGCATTTTAGAATTGCAAGAGAATTTGAGTCATGATTGAGCAGATTATTCCAACGGCAGGGGTGGTCTGTTGTCGGATGCAACAATTACCGTAATGTCAACTGCAAATGCCTTCGGCCATGACGGTTCTATTCATTGGTAATTATGGAATTGCTGCGGAATTTAATTCATCGGTGAAAGAGTAATCCAGATACAGCAGCAGCACGTTGATCGCAGCACTCAGTCCTGCTAAGTCAAATGGTAATATCTCGAGCGATGATGTATATGTCTGTTGCCATTCTATAAATGCTATAGAAGTTAAATCGTCAGTGGACCGATTACTACTACGGCAACAAAGCCGTGATGGTGGATGTACTAAGTACCGTAATGTCAATTGTTAATGTCTCTAGCAGTAATTAATTTGTCCATTGATTATTCTCGAACTTCTATAGAATAAAATTCATTCGTGGTCAAGTTAATACAACGGCTACAGTGCTCTGTTTATGGACATTCTGAGTACTATAGAGGCAATAGTCGCTAACTGTGACTGATATATATACTGATGATTCTAGATTTGCTGCGGAATTTAAATCGCATATGTTCAAAGTAGTCCAACGGCTACTGCACTGTGACGAAGGCAGTACAGCTTTGTGTTGTCAACTGTCAGTGAATCGTGGGATTATGGAATTGTATTCCTCATTCTAGTATTGCTGTACAGTAAACGTCCCCAGTGATCAGATAAATCCAAAGAAAACAGTGCCATGTAGGAAGGTGCATTAAGCATCGTATTGACAATTGCAAATGTCACTAGAACAAAACCGTGCTATACATACATAGTTCTGGAATTACATTGTAATTTACATCAGCAGAGAACAAAGGAGTACAGCGGCTAAATTACTGTGGTTATGGCCTGTACTCGGTACAGCTTTGTCAGCTGTTAATTTCACCAGGTATAATGGATCTGTATTTTGGCACTCTAGAATTGTTATGGCATCTAAATCATCATTGAACAGGTCAATACACCTGCTAGAGTGCACCCCTGGTAGATGTACGTGGTACCGTACTGTCAATGATAAACATCTCTGGCCATAACCGTGCTATACGTTGATTAGTCTAGAATTGCTTTGGAACATTCATTGTCAGTGGGGAAAGAATTACAACGGCTACATTACTGCGGTGATGGTTGTACATAGTACCTTATTATCAATTGTTTATACGACGAGGGACAATGTACTTGTGTTTTGTCGTTCTAGAATTGTTAGGGATTCTTGATCATCATTGAAGAGATTAATGCTACGGGTACAATGCGCGGTTGATATTCGTACGCAGTACCATACTGTTAATCGTAAATGCCCCTTGCCCTAGCAGCAGTATGCATTGATTTTTCTAGAACTGCTTTGGAAGATAAATAATCTGTGATCAAAGTAACGCAACGGGTACAATGCTCTGACGATGGATGTACTCAGTACTGTGTTGTCATTTGTTAATTCCTCGAGGGATTATAGAACTGCACTTTCCATTTTAGAATTGCTGTAGGATATACATCAGTGAACAGACTAATCGAAAGGCGATAGTGCTCTCTTCATTGATGTACTGATTACCGTACTGACAACAGTAACCATCTCTTGTCATGAACGCAATATACAACGGTAATTCTGGAATTGCTTGGGAATTTAAATCGCGAATGAACCAATTCTTCCAAAGGATACAGTAAGAATTGCTTGGGAATTTAAATCGCGAATGAAACAATTCTTCCAAAGGATACAGTACCGTGACGATGGCAGCAATGAGTACTACGTTGTCTGTTATTAATGTCCCGCGGGATAATGGATCTGCCTTTTGTCATTCTAGAATTGCGCCAGGATATA
>NW_016914548.1:0-4300 GCF_001483705.2 Eufriesea mexicana
GGTTGCGTTATGCTACGAATGGTTAGGTTATGTTGGTTTGGGTTAGGTTTGGACTGATATGACCTTCCTGTTGCACACTGCTATTCTGTGGATTTCGGCGCCCTATTGTGCACTACAATACTATGATCGAATATGGGGAGACGAGCAATTGTGGTTGCGGCACGTTACTTTGCATTATGTTATGCTTGGTTACGTTACGATTTGCTAAGTTAGGAAAAGATGGCTTCAACTTTTGTGCTGTAGAGTGCTATTCGGCGGATATCTGCGTTCCACAGTACCCTAGTGTGCCCTGCTTTGCCATTGAGAGGTTATATATAGTGGTGCATGCACGTTAGGTTGGGTCATGCTCGTCTGGTTATGTTACGCTTGATCAGGTTATGATGGGTTAACTCCCACTGTTGCGCATCACACTGCTATTCGGTGGATTCCTGCGCTCTTCGTAGCTCTAGTATACTCTGCTGGACTCTGCGGAGACCAGCATTGGAGGCCGTGGCACGTTTGGCTGAATTATGTTACATTTAGTTAGGTTAGATTAGGTTACGTTTGGTCAGGATGGCTCTGACTTTTGCGCTATACATTGCTACGTGATGGCTTTCTGCGCAATACTTGGCTCTATCATACTTTGGTACTCTGAGGGTCCAGTAGTGGTGGTCTCGGCACGTTAGTTTGTGTTAAGCTACGTATGATTGAGTTAAGTTTGTTAGGGTTAGGTTAGGACGGATTTGACTTTCGTGGTGTACACTGCTCCTCGGTGGATTTCTACGCCCCACGTTGTTTTAGTATACCCTGCTCAACTCTGGGGAGTCCAGTAATGGAATTCTCGGCTCGTTAAATAGAGTTAGGCTCCGTATGACTACATTACGTTTGGTTGGGTTAGGTTTGGATAGGTTTGACTTTTGTGGCATGCACTGATATACGGTGGTCTACTATGCCCTACTGTGCTCAACTGTACTCTGCTTGGCCGCGGAGAGTTGAGTAATTGCGATCTCGACACGTTAGTTTTCGTTAGGCTACGTTCGGGTAGGTCCCGTTAGTCTGGGTTTGGTTTGGGCAGCTTCGACTTTCGTGGGGTACACAGTTGTTCGGCGGATTTCTGCGCCCTGCTGTGTCCTAGTATGTCCTGCTTGGCTCTGGGGAGGCCAGCAGTAGCGGTCTCGGCACGTTAGGTCGAGCTATGCAACGTTTGATTGGGTTATGTTGGTTCGGGTTAGGTTTGGATAGCTTTGGCTTTCGTGGTATACACTGCGACTCGGGTGATTTCTGGTCCCTACTGTGCTCTAATATGTCCTGCATCGCTCTTTGGAGGACAGCAATAGTGGTGGCGTCCCGTTTGTTTGAGTTAGGCTACGTTTTGTATGATTAGGTAAGGAAAGGGTACGTTAGGGTGGCATTGGCTTTCGTGCTATACACCGCTATACGGTAGACTTCTGCGCCCTACTGTGCTTTGATATACTCTGCTTGGGCCTGGGGAGGCGAGCAATGGTGGTCGCGGTTCGTTAGGTTGTGTTACGTTACGCTCGGTTGTGTTACGTTTGGTCTGTTTAGGAGACGATTTATTTGACTGTTGTGTTACACACTGATATCTTATGGAGCTCGGCGTCTTCTGAGCGCCGTCGCACTCTGCTTGTGTCTGGGGTGCTAGGAAAAGTGGTCGCGGTTTGTTATGCTGAGCTATGTTCAGTTTGCTTATGTTTCGCTTCGATAAGTTTGGCTGGGTTAGCTTTGTGCT
Organism: Eufriesea mexicana; assembly: GCF_001483705.2. Taxonomy (NCBI): domain Eukaryota; kingdom Metazoa; phylum Arthropoda; class Insecta; order Hymenoptera; family Apidae; genus Eufriesea; species Eufriesea mexicana. The sequence goes on from NW_016914548.1 coordinate 1,730, forward strand.
ATACGCTGCTGCTATTCGTCCGATTATCACGCTCTACTGTGCTCTGGTATATTCCGTTTGTCCCTGAGGTGTCCAGCAACAGTGGTATCGGCACGTTAGTTTAAGTTACGCAACGTATCATTATATTACGTTTGGATAGTCTAGGACACGATAGAGATGCCTATTGTGCTATAGACTGCTATTCGGACGATATCTGCTCTCTGCATTGCGCTACAAGCCTCTGCTTGCCTCTGAGGAGGCCTGCAACAGCGGCCGTGGCACGATAAGCTGTGTTAGGTTGCGTTCGGTTATGTTACATTTCGTTGCGATAAGATTGGGCTGCTTAGACTTAAGTGCTGTAGTTTACTCTTCGGTGGATTTCTGCGCCCTACTGTGCTCTAATGTACTCTGCTTTGCTCAGGGGAGGTCAGCAATTGTGTTCGTGGCGCGATAGGTTCAGTTACGTTACGCCAATTTATGTTAGGTTAGGATGTGTTTGGCTACGATGGCTGTGACTTTTGTGCCATACACTGCTGTTCTGTGGAATTGTGAGCTCTAATGCGCTCTAGTACGTTCTGCCTCGCTCTGGGGAGGCCAGCAATTGATGTCTCGTCTGGTTAGTTTCAGTTATTCTACGTTCTGTTATATTAGGTTAGGTGTTGTTTTGTTATGATGCATTTGGCTTCTGTGGTATACACTGCTTTTCGGTGGTACCTCTGCGCTCTACTGTGGTCTATCTTTCTCGTCTTTGCTCTGAGGATGCCAGAAATTGTGGCTGCCGCGCGTTAGGTTTTGTTACGTTACGTTTGGTTTGGTTTAGTTTGTTTGGGTTAGGTTAGGGTATCATTGACTTTTGTGCTATACGCTGCCATTTTATGATCATATGCGCCCTACCCTCTTCAAATATGTAAAGCTTGGCGTTGGGAGGCCTCCAATAGTGGTCTGGTCACGTTAGGTTCAGATGGACTACGTTCGCTTATGTTAGGCAATTTTGGGTTAGGTTGGGGTAGTTATGACTTCTGTCCTACACACTGCCATTCTATGGACTTCAGCGCTCTACTGTGCGCTGCCACACACTGCCAATCCCCGGGGAAGCCAGGAATGGTGGTTGCGGCACGTTATGTTGTGTTAAGCTACGATTGGTCTTGTTACGATTGGATAGGTTAGGTCAAGACGCCTATGACTTTTGTCCTACGGACGGCTATTCGGTGGATTTCTGTGCTCTACTGCGATCTGATTTTCTCTGCTTTGCTCTGTGGGGTCCAGAAATTGTAGTTGCGCTGTGATGGGAAGTGTTATCTTACGTTCGGTTAGGTTAGGCTTGTTTGCGATAGGCTAGGATATCATTGACTTATGCACTGTAAACTGCAATGCTGTGGATTATTGCGTTCTGCATTGCTCTTGTACGGTCTGCTAGGCACTGGGGAGGCAAGGAGTAGTGGACTCTGCAGGTTGAGTTGAGTTTGGCTACGTCCGATTATGTAACGTTTGGTTATGTTGGGCCAGGGTAGCATGAAGTATTGTGGTATGCACTGAGATTCTGTGGATTTCTGCGCTCCAGTCTCCTCTAATATGTCGTACTTTGCTCTGAGGAGGGCAGATATAGTGGTATCGGCACGTTAGGATGAGTTAAGCTACGTTCGGTTACGTTGTTTGGTTACGCTAGGATACGATATCTTTGACTTTTGTTCTATACACTGCTATAAGGTGGATTTCTGCGATCTGCTGTACTCCAGTGCCCTCTACTTGTCTCTGGGGTGACCAGTATCTCTGTTCGAGGAAAGTTAATTTGAGCTACGTTAAGTTCGAGTTGGTTAGGTTTGGTTAGGTTTGGGCAGTATAGCTAAGGCATTTGTGCTGTACACTGCTATTCGGCAGATAACTGCTATCAGCATTTCTCTGCTATCCTCCGCTTGCCTATAAGATGGCCGGTGATAGTGGTCGTGGCACATTTGTATGGGTTACGTTACGCATGGTAAGGTTACGTTAGGTAACGTTTTCATAGAATGGCATTGACTTTTATGCTATACAACGCTATTCGTTTGACATCCGCGCCCTACTGTGCTCTCGTATATTCAACTCGGCTATAGGGAGGCCAGCAGTAGTGATCTCGGCACGTTGAGCTGTGCTATGTTGCGTTCGGTTATGCTACGCATGGTTAGGTTGGAACAGGATAGCTTCGGCTTTTGCGACACACACTGCTTTTCGGTGGATTTCTGCGCTCTACTATGCTCCACTATACTCTCCACGACTCTCGGGATAACAGAAATAACGGTCGTGGCACATTATGTAGAGTCAGGTTATGTTTGGTTAGTTCGGGTTGGGTTAAGTATGGTTAGGATAGCATTGACTTTCGTGCTGTCACAGCTATTGTGTGAATTCCTTCCACCTGCAGTGCCCTAATATGCCCTGTTTTGCCGTGGGGAGGCCAGACATTGTAGCCGTGGCACGTTATGAGTACTTACGTTACGTTTGGCTAGGTTATGGTAGCACACGTTATGATTGGATATCTTTGACCTTTCAGCTTTTCACTGCCATACTATTGGTTTCTGCGATCCACTCTCCACTAATACGATCTGCTTGGTGACGGGG
>NW_016914548.1:10586-11313 GCF_001483705.2 Eufriesea mexicana
GGATCTGGAGGTGCAAGCGAAAGTGGCATCGGTACGTTATGTGGAGCTCTGCTACGTTCGGCTGTGTGACGTTTTAATATGTTAGAATAGGGTAGCTTCGACTATTGTGCACTGCACTGCGATTCTACTGATTCCTGCGCTCTATTCTGCTCTAATATGTTCTGCTTTGCTCTGAGGAGTGCAGCAATAGTGGCCGCGGCACGTTAGTCTCTATATGGTTACATTTCGTTAGGTTAGGTATGCTTGGGTTTGCTTGGGATATCTTTGACTTTTGTGCAATATACTGCCATGTAATGAAATTCCTCGCTCCGCTCTCGTCTAATGTGATCGACATGGCGACAGGGAGTCCAGCAATAATGGTCTATGCACGTTAGGTTGAGTTAGGTTACATTTGTTTATGCTATGTTTGGTTAGGTTAGGTCAGGATATCTTTGACTCTTTTGCAATAAACTGCGATGCGGTGTATTTGTGCTCTCTACTTTGCTCTGGTATATTCTGCTTGGCTCTGGAGAGGAAATCCATACTGGCCTCGGCACTATAGGTAGAGCTATGCTACGTTCGGATATGTTACGTTTGCCTACGTTGGGATATGGTAGCTACGGCTATTCTGCTATGCACAGCGATGCTATGGATTCCTGCGCTCAACACTCCACTGATACGTTTCGCTTGGTTCTGGGGTGGCAGCAGTAGTGATCTCGGCTCGTCAGGATTAGTTAGGTTACGTTGG
>NW_016914549.1:0-1354 GCF_001483705.2 Eufriesea mexicana
AGCGTATGCCAGTAGAGCAAGGCAGAGAGCAGGTATCGACCGAAATTCAGTGTGTATCGCAAGTGTCGAAGCTATCCTGTCCTAACCTATCAAAACTTAACATAACCAAACGTTATCTATCTCAGCATAAAGTGCCGAGGCAACTACTGCTGGTATCCACAACGCCAAGCAGAGCATACCAGAGCACAGTAGAGCGCAGGAATCCAACGGAAGGCAGTGTATAGCACAAAAAACAAAGACACCCTATCCAAACTTATCCTAACCTAACCCAACCAAATGTAGCCTAACTCAAATGAACCTGCCACGACCGCTTTTGCTGGCCATCGCGTAGTCAAGCAGATGCTAGTAGAGCAATGCAGTGCACAGGTATACACCGAACAGCGGTGTAAAGCACAGTAGTCATAGCTACAATAACCGATCACAGCAGCCACGCGTAACATACCTCAAGCTTGCGTGCCGAGGCCACTACTGCTGACCTACACAGAGCCAAGCAGAAAATGTTAAAGCACTGTAGGGAGCAGGAATCAACCTAATAGCGGACTACGGCGCTAAAGTCATAGCCATCCTCTCCTAACTTAAACAAACGTAACATAACCATACATAACCCAACTCAACCTACCGTGCTGCGAACACTATTGCTGGTCTCCACAGAGCCATGCGGGACACGTTAGTGGAGAGTAGATCGCAGAAATCCATATAATCGCAGTATATATGCTAAAAGTCAGAGATAATCAAGCCTAACCCAAACCAACAGAACTTAACCAAACATAGCCTGAACAAGCCTAACGTGCCGAGACCGCCATTGTTGCCCTCCGCAGGTCATTACTAGACATACTAGAGTGCAGTAGAGCGCGGAAATCTGTCGAATAGCAGTGTACAGCACAAAAGTTAAAGCTATCCTGGCCAAGCTTAGGCTGACCGAGCATAACCGAACGTAACCTGACACAAGATAACGAGCTAGACCACTATTGCTGGCATTCCCAGGCCCAAGATGAAAATATTAAAGCACTGCAGGGTGCAGAAGTCGACCAAACAGCAGACTATATCACTAAAGGCATAGCTACCCTCTCCTAACCTAGAAAATCGTAAAATATCCGAACGCACCCTAGCTTACCCTGACGTGCCGCGACCACTATTACTGGTCTCCCGAGATCCAAGCATGGCATAATAGAGCGCAGTAGAGCGCAGAAATTGACCGAATAGCAGTTTACAGCACAGAAGTCATAGCTATCCCAACCAAACGTAGCCAAACCTATTCTAGCCAAGCGTAGCATGACAAAGCCTAACATGCAGCGACCTCCATTCCTGGCCTTCGCAGAGACAGGCAGAACATATTAGATAAAATAGGAGCGCA
>NW_016914550.1:0-6117 GCF_001483705.2 Eufriesea mexicana
GCAGAAATCCACCGAATAACAGAGTGCAACATAAAAGTCAAGGCCATCCTAACCTAACGTAGCTTAACCTAGATTAACCAAACGTAACCTAACTAAACCTATGCTGCAAAGACCCCATAAATTACTGGTCTCCCCTGAGTCGATCGGGGTATAGTAGAGCTATGTAGAGCGCACAAATCCACCGAATAGTGGTGTAGTAGGCTATCTAAACCTAACGGGCTGAGATCACTATTGCTTGCTCCCCCACCGCTAAAGGGAACTTATTAGAGGGGAGTAGAGCGCATAGAACCACTGAATTGCAGTGTATAGCAGAAAGGTCCAAGCTATACTATCCTCACCATAGCTAACATATCCTAACCAAACGTAGCGTATCTCAAACAGACATAACGAGAACATTATTACCGGCGTGCCCAGAGCCAAGCGGAACATACTACGGCACAATAGAGTGCTCAAGTCCACCGAATTAGAGTGTACACAGCAAGATACCTTCTCCTAACCGAACCTAACCTAACCTAATCAAACGTAACATAACTGAAACTTACGCACCGCGGAAAACTTTACTGACCTCCACAGAGCCAATAAGAATATACCAGAGCACAGTAGAGTGCAGAAATCCGCCGTAATGCAGTGTAAAGCACAAAAGTCAATGATACAGTAACCTTACCTAACATAACCTAATATATCCAAACGTAACATAACATTTTCTTTCGTGCCACGACCACTATTACTGGCTTCCGAGGAGCCGAGCAGAATAGAGTAGACCAATGCAGAGCAAAGGGATGCACCGAATAGCAGTCTATGGCACAAATGTCAAATCAACCCTGTCCTAACCTATCGAAATATAATATAATCAAATGAAAACTGACATAACCTAGCGTGCCAAGACCACCCTTGCTGACCTCCGCAGAGAAAAGCAGAGCATGCTGGAGCACAGTGCAGCGCAGATAGCCAGCAAATAGCGTTTTATGGCACAAAAGTTGCAGCTATCCTATCCAAACATATCCAATATTAACATCACCAATCGTAGCCTAGAAAAACCTATGGTGCTACGACCACTATTGATGGCCTCCGCAGAATCGAGCAGAGTATAGCATAGCAATGTAGAGCGCAGAAATCCACCGAGTAGCAGTGTATAGCGGGAAAGGCTAATCTATCCTATTCTTACCTAGCCAAACGTGACATAACCAAACGCCGCACAACTCAGACTATCGTGCCGAGACCAATACTGCTTGCCTTCGCAAAGCTAAGCAGAATATGCTAAGGCGCAGCAGAGCGCAGAAAGCCGACCGATGGCAGTGTGCAGCACATAAGTCAGAGCCATTCACTCCTAGCATATCCAATCGTAACAGAACCAAACGGAACCTAACTCAACATAACGTGCAGCGACCAACATTTCTGGCATCCCAAGAGATAAGTGGAGCATGTTAGAGCACAGCGGAGCGCATAAATCCACCGTATGGCAGTGCATAGCACAAAAGTCGGAGCTCACATATCACAACCTATCCAAACATATCGTAACCAAACGTATCCAGACACCTCCAAACTTGCCGAGACCTCCATTGCCACACCCCTCATGGCAAGCGGAGCATATTAGAGGAGAGTAGAGCGCAGAAATCCATAGAATGCAGAGTAAAGCAGAAATGCCAAAGCCATCCAAACCAAACCCAAACCAATGTAACCTAACAGAACGAAACCTATCTCCACATGGCGAAACGTGACTTCTATTGCTGGAGTCCCCAGGGTCGATTAGAGTATAGCAGAGCAATGTAGGGCGCAGACATCCATCGAATAGCCTTGCGTAGCACAAACGTCAACGCCATCCCCTCCTAACCTACCCAAAGTTGGGGTAATGTATCGTAGGCTAACTTAACGTAACGCGCCGTGACCACTATTGCAGGCAGCACCTGAGCCAAACAGAATATAGCTGGGAACAGAAGATCGCATAGAGCTACCAAATAGCAACGTATAACACATATGTCAAATAAATCGGAACCTAACGCGACCTAACCTAACCTAATCAAACGTAGAATGTCAAAGCTTACCGATCCGGGACCACTACTTTTGGCGTCCCAAGTGACAAGCAGATCATATTAGGGCACAGTGTAGAACAACAGTTCACTGGATGGCGGTATATAACGCAAAAGTCAAAGGTATCCTCTCCTACACAAACCAAACGAAACATAACCTAACGTAGCCTAAATCAAACAAACGTGCCGGGACCACAATTGCTGGCCTCCCCGGAGACATGCTGAATATACTACAGCACAGTAGAACACAGGCATCCGCGGCGTATCAGTGTATAGCACAAAAGTCAAGGATACCCTAACCTAACCTGACCTAACCTAACCCAACCAGACGTTGCCTAACTCAGCGTAACGCGCCAAGAAAACTATTGCTGTCTTTCCCAGAGCAAAGCTGATCTTATCGGATCACAGCGGACCGCCGAAATCCACCGAATAGTAGTGTGTAGCACAAAAGTTCGATCTACTCTCTCCTAACCTAGCCAAACGATACATACCCGAACGTAACAAAACACAACATAACCTGCAGAGACCATGATTACTGCCATCCCCAGACTCGAGCAGAGCGTAGCAGAGCAATGCAGAGCGTAGAAAAACAACGAATGGCAGTGTTCAGCACGGAAGACACAGCTGCCCTATCCAAATCTGTCCAAACGTAATTTAACCAATCGCAACCTAACACAACCGAACGTGCCGAGACCGCTATTGCTGGATTCCACAGAGCAAAGTGGAATATACTAGAGCAGAGCAGAGCGCAGAAAACATCCAAATAGCAACGTGTGGCAGAAAAGTCGAATAAGTCTTAACTTATCCTGACATAGCCTAACGTAACATAACGTGGAATAACTAAACCCAACCGGCCGAGACCACCACTTCTGGCCTCCCCAGTGTCATGCAGTAAATGCTAGAGAAGAGTAGAGAGCAGAAATCCAAAGAATAGAAGTATATAGCACAAAAGCCAATCCACCGTAGCCTAACCGAACCAAACCTAGTCTAACCAAACGTAACCTAACACAATCTAACGTATAACGACCACCTTTGCTGGCCACTCCAGGTTCGAGCTGAGTAAAGTAGGGCAATGTTGAGCGCAGAAATCCACCGAATAGCACTGTAAAGCGCAAAAGCCAAAATTATGCTATCCAAACCGAACAAAAACGAACATAACCTAAACAAACGTAACCTAACGCAAACTAACGTGCGGAGACCACTATTGCTGGCATCCAGAGAGACAAGCAGAGCATATTAGAGCACAGTAAGGCCAGAAGTCCACCGAATTGCAGTGTATAGCACAAATGTCAAAGCCATCCTAACCTAAGGCAAGAAAATGTAACCCGGCCAAACGAAATCTAACTCAAACTAACGTGCTGCGACTAGTACTCCTGGGCACCCCAGTGCCAAGCAGAGCATATTAGAGCACAGTATATCTCAGTAGTACACCGAACAGCAGTATATAGCACAGAGGACATGCTATCATCTCCTACCCTTACCAAGCGTAGCATAGCCGAACGTAGCCTAAATCAAACTAACGTGCCGGGACTACTATTACAGCCATCCCCAGATTCGACCAGAGTACAGTAGAGCAATGTAGAGCGCAGAATTGCACCGGATAGCAGTGTACAGCACAGAAGTCAAAGCTATCCTCTACTAACGTATCCAAACTTAATATCATCACACGTAACCAAACGTAACCGAACATGCCGATACCACCATTTCTGGCCTCCACAGTGTCATGTAGTACATGCTAGAGAAAAGTAGAGAGCAGTAATCAAACGAATAGCAGTATATAGCTCAAATGACAATCCACCATTACCTAACCGAACCAAACCTAGCCTAACCAAACGTATCCTAACTCAACCTATCGTGTCACGGCCACCTTTGATGGCCACCCCAGGTCCGAGCAGAGTAAAGAGGTGCAATGTAAAGCGCAGAAATCCACCGAATAGCAGTTTAAATCGCAAAAGTCAGAGTTATCCTATCCTAACCCAACCAATCGTAACATACACAAACGTAACCGAACTCAACCTGACGTGAAGTGGCCACTATTGCTGGCTTCCCCAGAGTCGAGCTCTGTACAGTAGAGCAGGGCAGGGCGCAGAAATCAACCGAATTACAGCCTATGCCAAGAAAGTTGTAGCTATCCAAACCAAACCAAAACAAACGTAACCTAACACAAACTTACGTGCCGAGAACAAAATTACTGGCCTCGCCAGAGCCAAGCAGGTCATGTTACAGCATAATAGAGCGCCGAAATACACCGTATATTAGACTATACCGCAAAAGTCAATGCTATGCAAACCTAACCCAGACTAACATAACGTAAGCAAAAGTAGCATAATCGAAAATATCTCGCCTCGACCACTATTGCTGGCCTCCACAGAGAGGAGCAGAATATAGTAGAGCATTGCAGAGAGCAGAAATCCACCGAATAGAAGTTTATAACTCAAATGTCAAAGCTTACCTCTCCTAAGCTATCCAAACGTAATATAATCAAACGTACCCTAGCTTAACCGAACGTTCCGAGACCACTATTGCTGGAATCGCCAGAGCGAAGCAGAATATACTAGAGCTCAGTAGAGCGCAGGGAGCCACAAAATAGTAGCGTGTAGCAGAAAAGTCGAACATGACCCAACCATACCTAACATAAAATAACATAACCGCACGGGGACTAATTAATCCTAGCGAGCCGAGACTACTATTTCTGGCATCAGCAGTACCAAACAGAATATACTAGAACATAGCGGAGCGCTGAAATGCAACGAATAGCAGTGTATAGTGCATAAGTCGAAGCTACCCCATCGTAACGTAACCAAACTTAGTACAACCAAGTGCAATATAATCAAGCCTATCGTGCCTAGGCCTCTATCGCAGGCCACCCTTTTTCCAAGCGGGACATACCGAAGCAGAGTGGAGCGCAAATATCCAACGAATGGCAATGTAAGACACAAAAGTCAAAGTAGCCTATCCTAATCTCTCCAAACGTAACATATCCAAACGTGACGTATACAAACGTAACCTAATTCATCCTGACACGACGAGACCACTATTACTGCCCTCCGCAGAGGCAAGCAGAGAACAGTAGGGCACAGTAGCGCGCAGAAATCCACCGCATTGCTGTGAACAGCGCAAGAGTAGAGGATATCCTGACCTAACCTGACCTAACCTAACTTAACCAAACGTAGCGTAATTAAACAGAGCGTGCCGCGACCACCATTTCTCGCCTCCAATGAGTCGAGCGGAGTATAGTAGAGTGTTGTAGGACACACAGACTCACCGAATAAAAGTGTACAGCACATAACTGGAAGATATCCTAACCGTACCTGACCAAACCTACCCTAACCAAACGTAGCATGACTAAACACAACTTTCCGCGACCACTGCTGCTGGCATGCCCCGAGCCATACCGAATATAGTAGAGCACTCTACACCACAGGAACCCTACGAAAAACTGTGTACAGCACGAAAGCCAAAGATATCCTAACCAAACATAACCAAACCGGTCTTAACCAAACGTAACTTAGCTCAACCTATCGTGCAACGACCACTATTGATCGCCTCCCCTTATTCGAGCAGAGCATAGTATAGCAATATTGGGCGCATAAATCCACCTCATAGCAGAGTATAGCACAAAAGTCAATGACAACCTATCCTAATATCGCCAATCGTAACACAACCACACTTAACCTAACACAACATAGTGACCAGCGACAACTATTTCCGGCCTCCACAAAGCCAAGCAGAATATGCTAGAGCACAGTAGAGCGCAGAAGTTCACTGGGTTGCAGTGCACACTACAGAACTTGAAGATATGCAAACCTAACCTGACACAACCTAACATACCCAAACGTATTGTAACTCGACATAACGAGACAAGACCTATATTTCTGGCCTCCCAAGAGGCAAGCAGAACGTATTAGAGCACAGTGGAAGGCAAAAATCTACCGAATAGCAGTGTACAGCACGAAAGTCAAACAAGCATATCCTAACCTAGCCAAGCATAACATAACCAAACGTAGCTTAATTCAACATAACGTGCCGCGGCCGCTGTTGATGGTCTTCGTAGAGCCAAGCAGTGCATGTTAGAGCACATTAGAGCGCA
>NW_016914551.1:0-663 GCF_001483705.2 Eufriesea mexicana
TAACCAAACGTAACAAAACCGACGCAACCAAATCCGACCTAACGCCCCTAGGCCACTGTTGCTCTCCTCCCCGACGACAAGCAGGACATATTAGAGGACAGTAGTGCGCTGAAGCCCATATAGTGGCAGTGTATGGCAGAAAAGTCGAAGCTATCTTAACATGGCGCAAACTAACCTAAACGAACCCAACGTAACCTAGCACGATCTAACCTGTTGAGACCATTAGTGCCGGCTAGCCCAGAGACAAGAAGAGAATATTTAAATGGAGTAGAGCGCAGAAACTCACCGAACATGAATTTATAGCACAGATGTGAAATCCAGCCTTTCTTAACCTAACAAAGTGCAACATCACCAAAGGTAACATAACTGCACCCAAAGTGCCGGAGCCACTGTTGCTGGCCTCCGCAGATCCATGCAGAATATGCTACAGCATAGTAGAGCGTAGAAATCGACCACATTGCATTGAACAGCACAAAGTCAAAGGAGTCCTAGCCACAACACTTAACCCAACCAAACACAACCAATCATAACACAGCTCAAGCTATCGTGCCGCGGACACCATTGCTGGCGTCCACAGAGACAAGCAGAATGTGGTATAACACGGTAGAGCACAGAAGTGCGTAAAATGTCAGCGTTGGGCACAAGAGCCAAGGTTATCCTAAC
>NW_016914552.1:0-2141 GCF_001483705.2 Eufriesea mexicana
AGCCTAACCCAACCTAACCGAACGTAACATGACTCAACATGACGTGCCGAGGCAACAATTGCTGGCCTTCCCAAGGACAGGCTGAAAATATTAGAGCACAGTAGGGTGCAGGAAGCCACCAAATGGCAGACTATAGCACTAAAGTCAAAGCTGTCCTCTGCTAACTTAGCCAATCGTGTCATAACCGAACGCAGCGAAATTCAAACTAAAGAGCCGAGACCGCTACTGATGGCCTCGCCAGATCCAAGCAGAATATGCTAGAGCGCAGTATAGCGCAGAAATCCGCGGATGGTCGTGTACAGTACAAAAGACTGGACTATCCGATCCTAACCTCACCAGACGTAGCAAAGCCAAGCGTAGCATAACACTACCTAATGAGCCAAGACAACCATTGGTGGCCTCCACAGCTCCAATTAGGATATTCTACAGCACAGCAGAGCGCAGAAATCCTCCACACTGCAGCGTATAGCACAAGAGTCAGCCATACACAGACCTAACCTGATCCAACCTAACCAACCCAAACGTAGGATAACTAAGCATGACGTAACGAGACCAATATATCTGGCCTCCCCAGCGCCAAGCGGAGCACATTAGTGCACATTAGAGCGCAGAATTCCACCGAATAGCAATGAATAGCACAAAGGTCGGAGTAGCCTATCCTAACCTAACCAAACGTAACACATTCAAACGTAGCCTAAATCAACCTATCATTACGAGACAACTATTGCTGACCTCCACAGAGACAAGTAGAGTGCACTAGAGCACAGTAGATCGTAGCAATAATCCGCATTGCAGTGAAAATCATGAAAGTGGTAGATACCCTAACACAGCCTGACCTAACCTATCCTACACAAACGTAGCGTAGCTCAACGGAGCGGGCCGCGACCACTCCTGCCGGACCCTACAGAGCCAAGCAGAATACAGTGGAGCACAGTAGACCACAGGACCCCGCCTGATAATAGTATTCAACAGGAAAGTCGATGCTATCGTGACCAAACAATAGATAACAGAACCTAGTCAAACGTAGCCTAATTCCACATAACGTGCCACGAATATTGCTGGCCTCCCCAGGACCAAGCAGAGCACAGTCGAGTGCAGAAATCCTCCGAATATTAGTGAACAGCACGAAAGCCGTATGAAACACTGCATAACCTGACCTAACCTTACCTAACCGAACGTAGCTGGTCTCAAGAAAACATGCTGCGACCGTACCTCCTGGCCTCCCTATAGACAAGCAGAATGTGGTAGAGCACAGTAGAGCACAGAAATACAACGAATAGCAGTGCATAGCACGAGAGGCAAAGCCATACTAACCAAACTTAACCAAACCTAACCTAGCAGAAAGTAAACTAACTCAACCTAATGTGCAGAGACTGCTATTGCTTGCCTACACAGACCCAACCAGAATGTATTGAAGCGTAGTAGAGCCCAGGAGTTCGCGGATAGGAGTGTATGGCACAAAGGTCTAGACTATCATATACTAACCTTCCAAACGTAACATAACCGAACGTACCATACTTCATCCTAACGTGACGAGACCACCATTGCTGGCCTCCCCGGAGCCAAGTAGAAGATACTAGGGCACAGCATAGCGCAGAGATCCACCGTATTGTAGTGTAGGGCACAAAATCCAGAGATATCCCATCCTAACCTGACCTAACCTAACCTAACATAACCAAACGTAGTCTAACTCAGCATAACCTGCCGCGGCCGCTATTGATGGCGTTCTTAGAGCCACGAGGAGCACAATAGAGCTCATTAGATCGCAGGCATCCAACGAACAGCAGTGTACAGCACAAAAATCAAGGTAGCCAATTCTATCCTAGCCAATCGTAACACAACCAAACGGAGCCCAACCCAACCTAACCCAAAGGGACCGCTATTGCTGGCCTCCATAGAAACAAGCAGAATTTACCAGAGCACAGTATAGCGCAGAAATACACCGCCTTGCAGTGAATAGAACAAATACCGTAAGTACCCTTGCATAAAGAGTCCTAACCTAGCATAATCGAACGTTGTATATCTCAACATAACTTGCAGCGACCACTTTTCCCGGCCTCCCCATGGACAAGCAGAATGTGTTAGAAAACAGTAGATGACAGAAATGCACCGAGTAGCAGTGTACAGCACCAAAGTCAGAG
>NW_016914552.1:3044-3600 GCF_001483705.2 Eufriesea mexicana
GCACAGTAGAGCACAGAAATACAACGAATAGCAGTGCATAGCACGAGAGGCAAAGCCATACTAACCAAACTTAACCAAACCTAACCTAGCAGAAAGTAAACTAACTCAACCTAATGTGCAGAGACTGCTATTGCTTGCCTACACAGACCCAACCAGAATGTATTGAAGCGTAGTAGAGCCCAGGAGTTCGCGGATAGGAGTGTATGGCACAAAGGTCTAGACTATCATATACTAACCTTCCAAACGTAACATAACCGAACGTACCATACTTCATCCTAACGTGACGAGACCACCATTGCTGGCCTCCCCGGAGCCAAGTAGAAGATACTAGGGCACAGCATAGCGCAGAGATCCACCGTATTGTAGTGTAGGGCACAAAATCCAGAGATATCCCATCCTAACCTGACCTAACCTAACCTAACTTAACCAAACGTAGTCTAACTCAGCATAACCTGCCGCGGCCGCTATTGATGGCGTTCTTAGAGCCACGAGGAGCACAATAGAGCTCATTAGATCGCAGGCATCCAACGAACAGCAGTGTACAGCACAAAAATCA